>NC_064631.1:396455207-396758237 GCF_023864275.1 Schistocerca cancellata
GGTGAAAAAATGCGACCAAACAGGTAAAACGATACTGGTGAAAAGTGTGTCAATAACAAATGCTAAAATCTATTATGGAATGCTTATATTAATCATCAAGTCACAAACAAATCACTGAACATACAGCTCTAGTTCAGTCACTCATTCAGAAAAGTGTTGAAACAAATAACATTGAACATTTCAATGCCAACATTTTTATTTGCTTTTTGGGGATACTATCACAGCAAATATAAATAGACAAAGGAATGAAATTTGCACCGACCACCCCGTCTTTGGCGTCTCCGCTACACCTGGGAGGTGGGCCTCACAGTGGTGACGTGGGACACTTCCCTGTAGCTCTATTTGCAGTTAAAATCTAATAACTGCTAAGTTGAATCATTTTATTTTGCTACCAGCTACCAAGGGCACCCATAGCTGCGGGCAGGGGGGGGGGGGAGGGGAGGGAGAGGAGGGACCGTGGCCTTTTACTAGCTATCAAGGAAAGGAAAAACATTAGTGTATTCAGGTTTTTTCTTTCAAGAAACGAATTAAAAGCCAGTATGACACAGGTTTTTAACATGGTCGGATTTGAAAAAAATTTAACGGCTGTTTGTAAGTCGCCATTCGTGTTCCAAAATATTGAGAACACGTCACACCCTCAAGTCTACGTCCTGCCCTACACATTATCGAATGGGCGCCCTTGCCAGGCACAGAATTCTTCACCTTAAGCATCGCTTTGCGAAAACAATGATGACGTTGGAAATGAAAGTTATGTAGTGAATCAGTTACTTTAAGGTCAAGTGTGATGAAGAAATTTTATCCTCGAAAAAAATATTTGTAATCAGACACAAGTTGCAATTAAGTCATTACTGTGATTAATTTCTACCTCATTACAAAAGACAATTCTCATACCAAATGTTTCTGTAATCGGTAATGAACAGATTTCGTCGGAGAAAGAGGGTGAACATTTACACAGAGAACTGATTCATAGCATTCAGTTTTTATGAAACACAATACGAAGTAATGATCGCTATCGACAGAGGATCTCAAGATGGTTCCATATTTCTCGATTTCCAGAAGGCTTTTGACATCGGTCCTTACAAGCTACTTCTAATCAAATTGCCTGTGGAGTACCGTCTCTCTTGTGTGACGAGTTCGTGATTTCCTCTCAGAAAGATCACAGTTCGCAGTAACTGACAAAAGGTCAGCGAGCGAAACAAAAATTATATCAGGCGTTCTCCAGCCAAGTGTTATAGGCTCTCTGCTGTTTCTAATGTATATACATGATTTTTGAGAAAATGTGAACAGTCCTCTTAGGTTGTTTGCAGATGATGCTGTCGTTTACCATATAGTAAAGTCATCAGAAGCTCAATACGAAGTACAAAATCATTTAGATAAGATATCTTATAGAGTGAAAAGTGGTAACTGTCTCTGAACAACAAGCAGTGTGATATCTTCCACATGAGCACTAAAACAAATCCGTTAAATTTCGGTCATGCGAAAAATCACAGAAATTTAAAGGTTGTCGGTTCAATTAAATGGCTAGAGATTGCAATTATGAACAACCTGAATTGGAACCATCATACAGAAAATGCTGTGGGGAAGACGAAACTAAAGGATGGTAATTAACTGTAACATTTGGGTTGCATTAAAAAAGTATGGATATTAATCAGTCAACTTGTTTTTTTTATTTTTTTTTATTTTTTATTTATTTATTTATTTTTTTTTTTTTTGCAGAACACGTACATGATGAAACAAATTTACTAAACGGATATGCACACTACTATTGTCCGTCCTCTGCTAGAGTATTGTTGCGCGGCATCGTATCCTTATCAGGTAGGGTTGATGGAGCACATCGCAATGTTTAAAGAAGGGCAGCTCATTTTGTACTATCGGGAAGTGGCGGATATATTACGATCTGGGGTAGCAATCGTTAGAAGAAAGACGTTTTTCGCTGTCGCAAGATCTTTCTAGAAAATTTCAATCTACAGCTTTTTCCTACGAACGCGAAAATATTGCGTTAATGCCCAGTAACATAGGGAGAAGTGATCATCGTAATACAATAAGAGAACTCAGAGCTCGCACGGAAAGATTTAAGTGATCCTTTTTCCCCTGTGCTATTCAAGAGTGGAACGGTCGGGAAACAGTTCTAAAAGTCGTTCTGTGGCCCCCTGACAGGCACTAAGACGTGTATTGCAGAGCAGCGATGTAGACCTAGAAAAAATGTTCAAATGTGTGTGAAATCTTATGGGACTTAACTGCTAAGGTCATCAGTCCCTAAGCTTGCACACTACTTAACCTAAATTATCCTAAGGACAAACACGCACACCCATGCCCGAGGGAGGACTCGAACCTCCACCGGAACCAGCCGCACAGTCCATGACTGCAGCGCCTGAGACCGCTCGGCTAATCCCGCGCGGCTGTAGACCTAGAGGGGGAGACAGTAATATAAACTATTTTGTTCAAATCTATTGCAAAACGCTATTGGACCACGCACCTCAAGTTCTAATAAATCTGACACAATAGTCCTGGAGGGTACTCCGGGTGGAAAATTGGCTGTAATTTCTGCTGCATTACCAGTGAGTCGCAGACGGCAGTGCGTGCTCGAATCGGCCTATGACGTCCACAGTCAGGAAGCACAGCCGATACTGTAAACGCCTCTAAGACGATATGGGTGCTGTTCCCTTTGAATATTCAGTCGTGTAGTCTGTACCCACTACGAATTGAATGTTGTTTGGAGTGCTAATACGTTCGTTAATGTCTGGCCTTTCGCAACACGAAGTTTATATCATCAATTAATCTAAATATTCGATTGTGTGTATGTTGCAGTTAAGGCGCGCACCGCAACAGGTCATATCTGAAACTGAACTACATAAGCAGGAGGGCAATTTTTCAGAAATAGTTCCACTTAATTTAGATACACACTCGAGTATGTAAAAATAATTACACTTACCTGACATTGTCAGCAGGAGAGCGAACACTGAATTTGAATAATGTAATTTTCTTTCTAGAGAAGTTTATTTTTCCAGATCGCAATATGGGTAAATAAACTTCTGTAGTGAGAAGATTACATTGTTCAGAAATGATTGCAGTTGCAGTAAACAGTTAATCACACCAACGAGACCATTACTGAATACGTAAATTCTGAATGTTTTTGTCCTACTACGGAAATACGAACGTTTCCTCTATGAAAATCAACTTGGACTCCAAAAACAATAAATCCTCCGAAATTCATCTCTATCTGTTTGTCTATGACATTCAGAGTGTTCTCGAGTTGATGCCGTGTTCCTTGACTTTAGGAAGACTTATGATATAATTCCAAACTGTCGTTTGGTGAACAGAATACGAACCTAGCGAGTATCGGACCAGTTTTTTTTTTAATTATTCAGGGCTTCCCTGGAGGTAGAGCTCAACGCATTGGTTTTAACTGGAAGAAATCTACAGATGTAAAGTTAATTTGGGGAATATCTCAAGAGAGTGTTGCAGAGCCGTTGTTTATCAAGTTTGTAAAAGATGTAGTGGACGACGTGAAAAGCGCCATGAGGGTCTTCACAGACGATGCTGTTGTCTGAAAGAGGATTGCAACGCCACAGAAGGCTGTAGCAGAATAACAAGAAATTCTACAGAGGATACACGATTCGTGTAGCGACTGATGGTTGGACCAAAACATAAATAAATGTAGCATATTGCGGATAAATAAACTAAGAAAATAATATTTGTTACCGAACCACAAGACCGCTTCTACCACTACATCACTTATATCATTAATTTCTGTCTCAGAAAAGACAATCCCCACCCCAAATGTTCCTATATTTGATAAAGTACAGTTCTTGTTGGTAAAAAGATGAAATTGTACCAAGGAGTCATTATTATAACGTATTTTTTTTCAAAATATTGCAGAATGCTATCGAACAAGTCATATTACGTTCTAAGAAATCTGTTAGCTAGAGATCACTGCATACAGTAACCACGGTAAAATACCTAGGAGTAACCATCCGGTTAGAGCTGAAGTGGAGTGCCCACATGAAGTAAATTGCAGGAAAAGCAATGACGGGCTGCAATCCATTGGAAGGACCTTAAGGAAATGTAATTCATCCACAAAAGTCATGGCTTACAAAACACTTGTAACACCGATGCTTGCTGATCAGTTTGGGAGCCTTACTAAGTAGCATTACTAGAAGAGACAGAGAAGATGCAGCGAAGAACAGTACGTTTCATCCAGGCGTTCGGTTTGTACGCTCAAGAGCAATTCGGAGAAGCTCAACAAATTCCGTTGTCAGACGTCAAAAGAGAGGCATTGTGGATCACAGAGAATTTCCCTGTTGAAATTCCGAGGAGCGTATTTTTCAAGAAGATCCGGGCAACATATTACTTCCCCCACATACTTCTCCCAGAATGATTACGACGAGAAACTCTCGTAAATTAGAGCTCATACTAAATTTTATCGATAGTCATTCCTCCCATCCGTCCTTTGCAGGACGAACATAGAAGGGAGGGGAGAGAGAGAGAAAGAGAGAGAGACAGAGAGAGAGAGAGAGAGAGAGAGAGTGTGTGTGTGTGTGTGTGTGTGTGTGTGTGTGTGATGCCGGAAGTACCCTCCGCCGTACACCGTAAGGTGCTTTGCGGAATATAGGTGTAGATGAAGCTTCAGAGGCCTTCTGTCAGTTACAGAAGCACCATTCAGTTTGTCAATATTACTCAAGTTCATTAATAATACCGGTAAAACTCTCATTAACGATTCATGATCGCGAACACATTATCATTATAAGCGATAGTACTCTCCAAAAGTTAAAAAATCCACCACGCTTTTATAAAGTACTGTCACCCTCTGTCATAGTATTTAACTGACATCGCAACATAGCTCATATTGTTCCAAAAGCGTTGTGACCTCCACACGTTGTGTTTCGCCTTTTGTATCCGGCACTAACTCGCGGCAGACCGAATCCAGTGTTGCAAACTCATTTCCGACCACGTCCTTACACGACATTTGAAAAGTCCCTTCGTTCATCTTGAAAGTCCCTACGAATGCAAAAGATTGTAGACTGACAAAAATAAAATAAAATGAAAAAGTTAATCACGTATTGGGTTGTAGTATTTCTCCTTTCTTAACAAATTTGTGCGCTGAACGGACACTGTTTTCAAACAAAATATTCATAATTTTTATTTGGGAAGCTTGCTGCTGCTAGTGTTTTGGGCAGTTTTAGAATGGACGAAAATGCTTTTATGAGTTAATCTATATGACCTGTTGTTGACAAAGATAGTGAGTGTTCATTTCAGCAGCAGTGATGTTCTCCTCGAGCTTAAGACTTGCGGTGCTTGTAGTTCGTTGATGCAACTACGATCAAAGCACTGATAGTTTATTGAATTGTGACACTAGACTTTTGTGCAAATCGCGATTTGTGTGTTTCGATAGTTCGCTTCTTCCATCACACAAACTAATATCACATGCAGAATGAGATTTTCACTCTGCACCGGAGTGTGCGCTGATATGAAACTTCTGTAAAGTTTGGAAGGTAGGAGACGAACTACTGGCAGAAGTGAAGCTGTGAGAACGCGGCGTGAGTCGTGCCTGGGTAGCTCAGTTGGAAGCCGACACGGTAGCTCAGCGTGTTCGGTCAGAGGGTTAGCTGCCCTCTGTAATAAAAAAACTGAGTTAATAGATCAACAACGAAATTAAAAGGGTGTCTTAGGACATCCGCTCCGATAAGATTCAACGAACGAAAACGAACAAAATGAGATTTAAAAAATAAAAAAAAAGTTGGTAGAGCACTTGCCCGCGAAAGGCGAAGGTCCCGAGTTCGAGTCTCGGTCCGGCACACAGTTTTAATCTGCCAGGAATCACATGCCTTGCAATGAGCACCATAACTGTTCTTGGTATCTGCAGTTGACCATCCTTTTAAACTCTTCTTCCTCTTGCCACACTTACCTATATTTCAGTGTTTGGCTTTTACTGTCACTGTTTTTTAATACTCTTTTCTTTTTCGGTGCTGAAGCCACAATAAAAAAATCTAATGCATAACCCCCCCCCCCCTCCGCCGCCGCCCAAGAAAAGAAACTTTAGAAGCTTATTTTTAACTAAAGGAACTGTACAGATCTATGAGAGCTGTTTGTCCTTTATTTTCAACATATGAACACAGAACAAAGACAGAAACACAATCGCCGCCGCAGAAGTTAACCAAAATGGTTCAAATGGCTCTGAGAACTATGGGACTTAACTTCTGAGGTCATCAGTCCCCTAGAACTTAGAACTACTTAAACCTAACTAACCTTAAGACATCACACACATCCATGCCCGAGGCAGGATTCGAACCTCCGACTGTAGCGCCTAGAACCGCTCGGTCACTTCGGCCGGCAGAAGTTAACCCTCGGAGGGGGCACTCATGTATAAAGTGCGCCAGTCACAAGTAACACTCTATTGTATGGTTCCACTATTGTTTTACAATTGCGAGTCCGTGCTTATTCTTTTATTAATACTTCAGGTAGCACAGTAATAAGTTGTGTTGTCATACGTCCAAATGAGTAGCTGTTATATAAATTAAACTGCAAGTTAGGCGAGAAAAAATTTACGATCCCTGCAAGAAAATGACCCAGATTCCGAGCTAGCACTGCAATACTACAATGAGGCTGTTATCTACGAGATAATTAGTGTCCAAATAAGCGGTTGCCGGGGTCTGATGCAAACTGTACTATTGAATGCTTCGAACGGATAATTATAGTGGGGTAACACTTTCATGCGTCAACAGCGAGATGATGAAAGGTTTATTTTATTATTGTTTTAATAAACAGTGATTTAGCGCAAATGATTTAAGTTTATTTTATCACTGATTAATTAACCTTAGATTAAATAGTGATTTTGCTCATACATGTTTGCCTTTGTAACATAAAGATAGCTAGTCTTTACGTGTGTACAAAGTGCTCTGGTCTTCCGATCGAGGGGAATGTAACTGTGAAAATAACAACGGTGCAGAGATTACAGTAGACGCTCCAACAGTTGCCCGCTGGGCCCCTGGTTTCGGTCGCCGCATGTCGGCCCCTTTCGGAGCATTCTTCGTTAATTGTTTTCAGTTCACGAATGTTGATAGCGTCAGTATTTCTTCAACATTGGCCAGCTTTCTTCTAATCACTGCTATAAATAAGTACTATTCTGTTTGAAATTTGTAACTTAAGAGGCAGCGTGCGCTATGCGACAAACACGTCAGTATTTCCCCTGTGGCGTACCCTCTCCAGGCAGTGATTAAAATACTTTCCTTCTGCTCCTCGTTTCGTCCTGAGGTGGGCCCATATCGGTCAACTTTTGGTACGCATTGGTGACAGACGTATGCAATGTTTAAGGTTTGTACAATTTGGCAAATTTTTCTTTTTTAATAATTTTTCTTTCATGAACAAAAGGTCCCTACTTCTTAATGTTCCTCAAAATTGTACGAGGGTAATCCCAAAAGTAAGGTCTCCTAATTTTTGATAAGTACATAACTCTGTTTGTGTGGCAGTTGGTCACACTGTTATGAAGAGTGCTACACACGCTGTGTGTAAACATGCGCACGGCGCGCTGAGGCGCTCAGTCTTGGCTTGGCAGCCGTTGAGAATAGAGCTCCCGTTGGATGTTACCGCCAAGTGCGAACTGCCCGCAGTTATTCGGTTTTTGAAAGCGAAGGGAACTGCGCCGATTGAAATCCATCGGCAATTGACGGAAGTGTATGGTGAGTCGTGCATGGATGTCAAAAATGTTCGTAAGTGGCGCAGAGAGTTTGCAGCTGGTCGGACCGAAGCTCACGACGAACAAAGGAGCGGGAGACCGTCAGTTTCTGAGGAGACAGTGTTGAAGGTTGAGCAAAGCATGCGTGAAAATTGGCGGATCAGCCTAGATGATCTCTGCACGTTGGTTCCTGAGGTATCCCGAAGCACCGCTCACAGAATTTTAACGGAAACACTGAACTACCGGAAGATGTGCGCAAGGTGGCTACCATGCATGCTGACTGAGGACCACATGCGGCAACGAGCTGATGATTCCGGCGCATTTCTTCACCGCCTTGCAGCCGAACAGGACAACTTTCTGGACTCAACTGTCACGGGTGACGAAACCTGGGTATATCACTTTACACCTGAGACCAAGCAACAATGACGCCAATGGTGGCATCCTTACTTAGCGTGGCGGCGAGCTTGTATGACATGGGCATACAAAAACTGCCACAGCGTCTACAAAAATGCATCGACAGAAATGGTGATTATGTCGAAAAATAGCTAAATGTTCAAGCTGTAAACTGTTGTAAACCATTGTAGTAATAAAAAGGTCTATGTACTTATAAAAAGTAGGAGACCTTGCTTTTGGGATTACCCTCGTATTTATTTTCTCACGAACCGGCTTTCGGTTTCTCAGGCCATCTTTAGGTGGCAGCTGCATGTCGAAAAAATTAATTGTTTAGAAAATACATAAGTGAGAAAGTGTTTGCATAGGATACATAAGAATAGTGTTACAATTATTACATTAAGTAGAAAGGCGGTAAACAAAGAAAGTTTTTATATGGAGATACATATAACAAATGTTATACACGAACTTCCAGCATGCTGGAGTAGCTTAGGTCGGCAACTTTTGTTAAGCAATAGAACGAAAAACAAGTCGAAGTTGCAACTTGGACTGGTTTTTCGTTATATTAAATGTTATACATATAACAAATGTTATATGTATGTCCACATAAAAACTTCCTTTGTGTACCTAAGCCGGACCCATCTCGGGCGAATGATCAGAAGCCAGTCACTTAGACCTAGACCACCGCTCAGTGTCAGAATGGTGCCAGGTATGGGACATCGGTCAGTGGAACCGAAGTCAGTCATGTAGAATGGAATACACCTTGAGTTATAACTTCAAAATTACGAGGGAAGGTCGGAAAGTAACGCACAATAATTGTATTACGAATAAGTTTAGTAGGTAACAAAACAAAAAAAAATCACAAATGAACTTAAAAAAAAATGGTTCAAATGGCTCTGAGCACTATGGGACTCAACATCTTAGGTCATAAGTCCCCTAGAACTTAGAACTACTTAAACCTAACTAACCTAAGGACATCACACACACCCATGCCCGAGGCAGGATTGGAACCTGCGACTGTAGCAGTCCCGCGGTTCCGGACTGCAGCGCCAGAACCGCTAGACCACCGCGGCCGGCAATGAACTTACATCTTTTACCTAATTTTTTGCATAGTCACCAACGTTCTCAACACATTTCTCTTGTCGTGGTACCAGTTTCAATAAGCTCTGTTCGTAGAAGTCCTTTCGTTTGGAGTACAGCCATCTGTGGACTGGCTGATTTCACTTCCGCATGTCGCAAAACCTTGGCTGGTCAGAGATTTCTTCATGGGACCAAACAGATGAAATTCCGACGGTGCAAGGTCCGGACTGTGTGGTGCATGCTGGAACACCTCCCATCAAAATTTGGCGATTTTCCCATGAACAGGAGCAGCAAAATGCGGGTGAGCATTATCGTGAAGAAGTTTGACAATGTCAGCATTAATGTTGCGGCGCTTGTCACGAAGCGCACGATACAAGTTTAATGTAGGCTGCAGCATTCACAGTGGTCCCATGTTCTACAAAGTCCACCAATAACACACCGTGCGTATCCCAGAACACTGTCACAATCACTTTCCTAGCTATCTGAGGTATTTTGAATCTTTTTCGTACTGAGGGACCACCTTGTTTTCACTCATTATAATCCTGCTTAGTTTCGGGCATGTAGTGCTACGTCCACGAATAATCACCACTCACAATTCCTTTCAGAAGGTCACGATCTTCTGCTGCGTAAAGCGAAAAGTGGTCCAAGATTGTTATTCGCTGGCTCTTGTGGTTGTCTGTCAGGTTCTTAGCGAACACTAACTTAACAAAATTTCAGCGTCTTATGCACCATATCGTACATTACAATATAGAAAATTTTGAACTGTTGCGACAAGGTTTGCAGCTGCACACGCCGGTCGTTCAGAATTGCTGCCTCAATTGCTGGAGACATTGCTACGGTCCGCACAGTCGTCCCCATACATGTCGCGCATGTGCCTCTGAATTTCACTCGGCTTATGGTCTTTGGCCCAAAAATACCGAAATATACTTCGCTGCTCTTCACAAGTTGACAACAGAAAAAAACGCGCCGTGTTTGTATCGTAGTTCAGGCTTTTCCCACTAGGGCTGACATGAAAACAAAATACCCTCTATAGCGCAAATGTCAAACTAAATCGTCGTGACATTTCAACATTCCGTCTGCAGTACTAGAGGAGAAAAAAATCATTGTGGGTTACTTTCCGATCCTACCTCGTAACTATGTCAAACCAAAATTAAGTTATGGCATGTTTTTCGCTTTCGAGCATAGCTGAACGTGCGGTGCCGACAGAGGAGCACCATCACCGCCGCGGAGAGAGAAACAAGTGGCGAGTAAAGTCCTTGCAGTAATTTTTACTAAGAATGTTGATATTTTAAAAAATATCGGGAATCCGATGTATCAATATTTAAAAAATATCATTATCGACGCTCGATACATCAAAAAAATTATCGATGTATAGGCGGAGAAAATATAGATGTACTGAAAAAAAACAAGGTCGGCTGCACTACGTAAATATAGTGCCAGTTTTAGAGCTGTATATTTAAGTATTGATTTATTATTAGCAGCTTGCTTATCCTCCTTGAATTGTGTGTGTGTGTATTAAACCGGGGACCTAGAAACGAAGGAGAGGCTTCGTCCCGCCGTAGTCCTCAGTGGTTCACAACACCATAAGAGGTCACAGCAATCCAAGCAATCCACCCATTCCACCGCCACCCCACACCGAACCAGGGATATCGTGCTGTTTGGCCACAGTTGGACCCCCCCCCCCCCCCCCCCCCCAATTCCAGCGCAGCGTTTGCCGTCTGCTTCACGATACCGTAGATAATTTGCAGTGAGACACCAGATTTTATGAATGATTTCCATTCCCAACTTATCCTTTTGTAAATATATTAAAATGTATGATGTTTGACACCCCAGAAACCTGCCGCTCTCGGTGGTGGTATAGTTAGCTACCCACCCCCACCCCCGTCTAGAGCCGGCCCTAAAAAGCAATTAACTAACCAATAAAGTGCATATAACTGAAATGTACTTATCTTTTGTAGTCATTCAGGACGATTCCAGTGTTGAAATTCCAATATACACCGAAGCGCCAAAGAAAGTGTGTAAGTAGGCTGTTTAGGTTTGTAATATCGGTAACGCCACATAGCGCTCTGTATGAAAATCATTGGCTGTGCTGTGTGCAGTCTGTGGCTGGGTGACATTGTTGTAATATTCACTATTGTAGTGTTGGACTGTTGGCTGTTAACAGCGCGTAGCGTTGCGCAGTTGGAGGTGAGCCGCCAGCAGTGGTGGATGTGGGGAAGTGAGATGGCGGGTTTTTGAGAGCGGATGATCTGGACGTGTGTCCATCAGAAACAGTACGTTTGTAAGAATGGATGTCATGAACTGCTATATATATTATGACTTTTGAACACTATTAAGGTAAATACATTGTTTGTTCTCTATCAAAATCTTTCATTTGCTAACTATGCCTATCAGTAGTTAGTGCCTTCAGTAGTTTCAATCTTTTATTTAGCTGGCAGTAGTGGCGCTCGTTGTATTGCAGTAGTTCGAGTAACGAAGATTTTTGTGAGGTAAGTGATTTGTGAAAGGTATAGGTTAATGTTAGTCAGGGTCATTCATTTGTAGGGATTATTGAAAGTCAGATTGCGTTGCGCAAAAAAATATTGTGTTAGTTTAAGCACAGTCATGTATAATTTTTCAAAGGGGACATTTCACTGCACACAGCACAGCCAGTGATTTTCATACAGAGCGCTACGTGGCGTTACCAATATAAAAACCTAAACAGCCTACTTACATGCTCCCCACAAAAAATTTTACAAATTGTTTTAGGTAGTGGCCAATACAGATTTGAAAAATTTTTTATAATCATAATTACAATAACAAAGAAACCAAATGCACACACTTATTGATACAATGTTGGTCAAAAGCTAAAATTTTCTCACAGTCCATAAAGAGAGTCCTGATCGTGCATCACAGTAAAATAGCAGTGTTTTTCTCAAAGTCTGAGCAGTAAAAGAAAATGCACACGGAAGTAGTGGATTTCCATTCAGTCTTGAAGAAATAGTGTTGTCCTTCCAACGGAAAGACAGTGATGACTCTCGACACGCCGACAGGTAATGGGCCACAACAGAGCAAACCCACAGCGGAGTCAGTCGAAGTTTTAAAGAATATTGGTAGGTAGGTCATCACAGAGCAGACTCACTGTAGTCCTTGTAGATAGTATGGTATTGGTGGGCCACCAGAGGTGCAGACCCACTGCAGTCCTTGTAGAAATAATGGTATTGGTGAGTCATCAAAGGTGCAGACCCACTGTAGTCCTTGTAGAGATGGTCAGCAGCCATCTGCTGCGACTGTGCAGGTGCACAATCACCATCGAAGAGTCTTGCAGACAATATAGCAAGTCCACAAATCACCACTTGTGTACTCACAAAACTTTTTGGAATGTCCTTAGAAGTCTTGCAGGCAATATAGCAAGTCCATAAACCACCACTTGTGCACTCACAAAGTTTTTGGAATTGTCCTTAGAACCAGCAGTGCTGTTAACCAGTCCCTTGCTGAATTATCAACACACGTACAAGCACTAACAGTCCTCTTTTTTTTTTTTTTTTATATATTGTGCATATACTATGACCAACAGAAATTTGTGCAGTGAAATGTATGCTTACAAGTTACTTAATTTGATAAACTGGTGTCAATTACAATTTTATAACATGAGAATACAATTACAAAGGTACAAAATACATCATTAAAGAACATAACAACACAGATAAAATTTGTGGTAATGCAGGCCTTACAAAAGAATCGAAATAACATATACATCAGTGTTACAGGAATTATGACATAAGTAAATACATAAAAGATCAGAATAACTTTCGAAACATCAACTTCACACATGAGCATTAAATAAAAACAGAATAAATAATGTCTAAACATCTTTACAAAGTAAATAACATATTATCAGAAAAATTCTACAATGTAACTCTCATCAGATAAACATATAAAGACAGGAAGAACACAAATACCCAAGGGTACACAAACACATAGTGGGATAACACAAGGAAAGGACAGGGTTTGTTTTACTGCAGTATTTTGCAAACAAACTTCTCGGAGATCACTCTTCATTCTTCATTATTTCCAAAAAGTCCTATCTATACCTGCTTTCTGTACTTTTTTCGTATAACTTCTCAATGCATTTCTTCCAATTCATCGCAACTCATTCTCTTATATATTTATGTATTTACCTTAATAGTGTTCAAAAGTCATAATATATATAGCAGTTCATGACATCCATTCTTACAAACGTACTGTTTCTGATGGACACACGTCCAGATCATCCGCTCTCAAAAACCCGCCATCTCACTTCCCCACATCCACCACTGCTGGCGGCTCACCTCCAACTGCGCAACGCTACGCGCTGTTAACAGCCAACAGTCCAACACTACAATAGTGAATATTACAACAATGTCACCCAGCCACAGACTGCACACAGCACAGCCACTGATTTTCATACAGAGCGCTATGTGGCGTTAGCAATATAAAAACCTAAACAGCCTACTTACAAGTGGTATAGGCACGCATATTCAAATACAGAGACACGTAAACAGGCAGAATACGGCGCTGCGATCGGCAACGTCTGTAAAAGACAACAAGTGTCTGGCGTAGTTATTAGATCGGTTAGTGCTTGCTGTTACAATGACCGGTTATCAAGATTTCAGTGGTGTTTCGGTGGTGTTACAGTCGGCGCACGAGCGATGGGACACAACATCTCCGAGGTAGCGATGAAGTGGGAATTTTCTCGTACGACCATCTGACGATTGTAGAGTGAATATCAGGAATCCGATAAAACATCAAATCTCCGACATCGCTGCGGCCGGTATCAGATCCAGCCAGAACGGGATCAACGACGACTGAAGAGAATCGTTCAATGTGACAGAAATGCAACCCTTCCGCAAACTGCTGCAAATTTCAGTGTTGGTCCATCAACAAGTGTCAGCGTGCGAACCATTCACCTAAACGTAATCGAATTGGGCTTTCGGAGCTGAAGGACCACTCGTGTACCCTTGATGACTGTACAACACAAAGCTTTACGCTGCGCCTGGGCCCATCAACACAGACATTGGACTGTTGATGACCGGTAACATGTTGCCTGGTCGGCCGAGTCTCTTTTCAAATTGATTCGAGCTAATGGACGTGTACGGGTATGGAGACACCCTCATGAATCCATGAACCCTGCATGTCTGTAGGGGACTGTTGAAACTGGTGGACGTTCTCTAATGGTGTGGGGCCTGTGTAGCCAACTGGAGTGATATGGGACACCTGACACGTCTAGATACGACTCTGACAGGCGACGCGGATGTCAGCATTCTGTCTGATCACCTGCATCCGTTCATAACCATTGTGCATTCCGACAGACTCGGGCAATTCCAGCAGCACAGAATTGCTACAGAGAGGCTCCAGGAACACTCTTCAGAGTTTAAAAACTTCCCTGACCACCAGACACCTCAGATATGAACATTATTGAGCATATGTGAAAGGCCTTGCAAGTGTTGTTCAGAAGAGATCTCCATCTCCTAGTACTCGTACGGATTTATGGTAAGTCCTGCAGGATTCATGGTGTCAGTTCCCTCGAGCACTACTTCAGACATTAGTCGAGTCTATGTCACGTCGTGTTGCGGCCCTTCTGCGTTCTCGCGGGGCACACAAGATATTAGGCAGTACCAGTTTCTTTGGTTCTTCATTGTAGTTCGTTCCCAGATTCTTGACATGCAATTTTAAGTTTGATTTCTGATCACTGATATTGCAAAAATAATTTTGATCCAATAAATTTCTGTCAAAAGAGTCCTTTTATTCATGGGAATCAAACACCGTATGTGCTGTACAAGAATCCATGTCCGTTTTCCAGATTACGTCCTTGAATTCTTGCACACAACTGACGTAACAAAGCTTTTCTCTGCCGAACGTGGCAGGAAAGCAAAACATAATGAAAAATAATAGATACAGCTTAAGTGATCTATTAAATACATTATGAACTCAACATAATAACTGGTAATACTCAAATTTAATATTTAATTTTGTAAAACGAATTAGTTAATTCAAGTTACGATTTTTTCAGAAAAAAATAGAACAATTACAATTCGACTGGAATTCATAATATTACCAAACTGACTTGGATTGACAGAACGACACCCAACATGAGATACGCGATAACTCGCCTCTAAACTAATAGACACGGTCTCAAAAATTTTTCAAAAATAATAATTGAACAGATTTCGGATCGATGTCCACGTTTTGACAACTGCACTGCCCTGAAAGGTATCCCTGATAACTTTATAAGGCTATGTGTATGACCTCTTTGTAATTCAGCTGCTTGTATAAAATTTGCACATAGATGCTGTCCTGGGTGTATTCCACTCACAACCGCCGAGATGCTCCTACAATAGACCAGTATTTCAGCAAGTCGACTGCAGTTGTTGCTGGTTCAGCGGTTTTAGGTGCCGTATGCGGTCCCACTCCATCCATAGCACGGCGGCTTGAATTACTTTCTCTCCAATTGTCATGTGCCGATACTGTGTCTTTTTCGTCCATTGACGACCAGTTTCTCGTTTTACACTAAAGGAAATTTACCCTTTAGGGTCGCTGTAGCAACCAAAAAACTAATTGCGTCAACCCTTAAGTCAGTATTAACACCGAAAACTAAAAATACGGACCTTTTTTATTATAATCTTAGATGATTTGAGAATGAAACAGAATTTTAAAAGAGAGTCTTCAGCACAAAGGATAAATTAACTCAGGTGACAGAAGACATGGGAGACCTCCTAATATCCTGCGTTTCAGTGTCGAATTCCCCTGTACACATACCACAGGAGGGCGCGAAAAAGAAGGGATGAAAAGCGTAATTACGCTTTTTTGTTTTGGATCTCTTTCAAATTTCCTTGAATCATTTTGAATGGTCTCTAATGGTTCCACTCTTTACCCAAAAGTAAAACTTGCGGTCACGCTGCACTCCAAAGGGGTGAGACCACGTTCAGTGATTTTGCAACTCCATCACGTCCTTAGAAAAGCATTGAATCGTCCGGGGGTTATCAGCAGTGGCAAAATTTGTGATCAACACTGTCCTACTGTACACTGCACTGCAAACTGTCGTTTTCGAACGCGAAATGTGTGAAAACGAACAGCCCTAGGAAAGAGGTGGTTCCATTTACTCGTTTCATGCCACCTCGTGAGGCCTTTCTAGTCCATTCTGAGCTGCGGTGTGTCTGAAAAGATTTTTCCGGCCACTTGTCAGAAACCCGCGTGATTTCAACGCTAGGCGTATTTGTTCTGACCTCCATCGCGGAGGCGTCAAAAGAAGATGTGAAATGTGGGTGAGAGGGTTATCGTGACACGAATGAGATGGCGTAGGCCGGAATCGTGGTGAAATTTGGTGCCAATGTGGCGTCATGAACCCTCTTTATAGCTAACTAAACATTTGAGCTCTGGCCTTTTTCTCGCGTGTTTCGACACCTTGCTGTTTGGAACGTGCCGAGCCAGATGGTGTCGTTGAAGGGTGCTACGCTTTTGCACCATAACAAAATTGTAGGTACCTTTTAAGTCACATTTCAAACTTGTCCATCACTATAGGAGGCAATTACGGGGTTTCAAAAAAGTAACGCTTCAATCACGTTGCACAGTGTACGTCTTATTGTTAGTAGAATCATGTTACGTGAAATGCGTAGGAAAGGAACTTTGTAAAACGTCTTTTCCATTTAAAATTCATCTTTCGCGTGTTAACTGCATTGTATCGTGACCTGGGGTAGTTTCAGGTTTAGATAAAGAGTAAATATTTAGGATATTTGTGCGCATATATTTCATTGTTCCACAGCCTTTTTATCAGACTTCACAGAACTTTTTGTTCTGCATCTACAACTATACTCTGCAAACCACTGTGAACTGCACGGCAGAAAGTAATTCTCACTAGAACGGGACAATGGGGATGTGACCACATCTTGAGAAAGTGGTGCCTTCGTAAAAGTGCTGCAAATGGCTATTGAGGGGAGGAGCACACAATAAAATGTCTTGTAGAGACTACCCACTTCATGTTTTTAAATGTGGGCTGAATGTCAGTAAATACTGCGGTCTGGTTGTCAAATTTGAGCACAGACCTGTAAACATATTGTATATTTTTATCAGGGTGTTTCAGAATTACACCGACGTACTTCGAGCGGATGTAAAAGATATCTTGAGGAATAAAAAGAGGATTGTAACCTGTGTTCAGAAATGTCATCCAATGACGCTACAGAGCAACGAAGTTATAGGCGCAGGAACCTGTATATGTATGTATATACAGGGCGATCCCATGATAATACTACAAACTTTCAGGGATGATGGAGAAGAATAAATGTATTAATTTGAGGTAAGGGACCGTGGTCTGGAAATGAACGAGTAGAAAGCTATAAGCGAAAATATTTCTGATATTATGACAGTGGAATACATGTACCGGTACTATTGTTGCTAATATTGTAGGGAAGGTAATTATGAGAGGTGGTAATATGGACCAAAAAAAGTAAAAAAGTCTAGTAAGCATGGGCTCTAAAATAGTTACTGTACGAGCTATGAGCACTTGCTCAATAGAGGAGATGGGTTTCACAGAAGAGAAGATGAACAAGTGGTCATCGCTCCTCAGGTAGGCATTTTAGAGCACACGTTTACTGGACATTTTTTCTTGCTTTGGGCCGTACTTCCACTTCTAAAGTTGCCTACCCTATAATCTTATCAACAAAAGTGACGGTAAATGTACTTGTATTTCACTGTCAGAGGTATACGAATTATTTTCGCTTAGAACTTGCGACTAGTTCATTTCTGGATCAGGGCAGATAACAAATTAATTCATTTATCCTCCTTCACCGCCCTTGAATGTTTGTAACATCATAACGGAATCATCCAGTGTATACATATACGGAAGAGTCAAAGAAATAGACACCTGCCTAATATCGTATAGGGCCTACGGGAACACGCAGAAGTGCCGCAGCACGGCGTGCCATGGACTCGACTAATATCTGAAGTAGTGCCGGAGGGAACTGACAACATGAATCCTGCAGGGCTGGCCATAAATCCGTCAGAGTACGAGGGGGTGGAGATCTCTTCTGAACAGCACGTTGCAAGGCATCTCAGTTATGCTCAATAATGTTCATGTTTATGGAGTTTGGTAGCCAGCGGAACTGTTTAAACTCAGAAGAGTGTTGTTGGAGCTACTCTTTAGCGATTATGGACGTGGGGTGTCGCATTGTCCAGCTGGAATTGTTCAAGTCCGTCGGAATGCACAATGGACGTGAAACGGTGCAGGTGATCAGACAGGATGTTTACGTACGTGTCACCTGTCAGAGTCGTATCTAGACGTATCAGGAGTCCCATATCACTCCGACTGCACATGCCCCACACCATTAGAGAACGTCCACCAGTTTCAACAGTCCCCTACTGACATGCAGCGTCCCTGGGTTAAAGTGGTTGTTTCCATACCCGTACACGTCCACCTCCTCGATACAATTTGAAACGAGACTCGTCCGAGGAGGCATCATGTTTCCAGTTATCAACAGTCAAATGCATGTGTTGACGGGCCCAGGCGAGGCGTAAAGCTTTGTGTCGTGCACTCATCAAGGGTACACGAGTGGTCCTTCAGCTCCGAAAGCCCATATCAATCATGTTCGTTGAATGGTTCGGACACTGACACTTGTTGATGGCCCAGCATTGAAATCTGCAGCAGTTTGCGGTAGGATTGTACTTCTATCATGTTGGACGATTCTCTTCAGTCGTCGTTGCTCCTGTTCTTGCAGGATCTTTTTCCGGCCGCAGCAATGTCGGAGATTTGATGTTTTACTGGATTCCTGATATTCACTCTACATTCGTGAAATGGTCGTACGGGAAAATCCCTACTTCTTCGCTACCTTGGTGATGTTGTCTCCCATCACTGGTGCACCGAATATAACACCACGTTCAGATTCACTTCAATCTGGATAATCTTCCATCCTAGCAGCAGTAACCGCTCTAAAAACTGCGCCAGACACTTGTTGTCTTATATAGGCGCTGCCCACCGCAGTGCTGTACTCTATCTGTCTGCATATTTCTGTATTTGAATACGCATGCCTATACCAGTTTCTTTGGCGCTTCAGTGTATATATAAATATACGTGCGTCGGCACCTATAACTGCCACGGTCTATAGTGTAGCTGGGTAGCGTTTCTGGACGCGGATTCATGTCCTCATTTTGTTCCTGAAGACACATTCTACGTCCCCTCGATCTTTGTTGGTTTAATTTTGAAGCACCCTGTATAAATACTAAGCAATGGTATGTGGTAATGATCAAATTAGTAATAACAATTATAAATTCGGTTAAATTTTGGGTGAAGGTTCGATGTCAAAAAATATAGCATCAGACAGCCATGTGCTACGACATCAGCATATACTATATTTTCTGCTATACAGTTATAGTAATAGGTCTATTGTTTTATTAAAAGTAGCACAAAATACTGTAATTCTTACAGCGGCGTGTGTAACAGTAAACGAGTTTTCTGAAAAATGAATGAATTTGTTATTGTAGCTAACTTCAATTTGCAGCAAACAAACGAACTCTGGGAATGTATGCTTAAATTTGATTTGATTTACTTGTAATTTATTAAAACGGTAACATGTAGACATTAAAGTGTTTTGTACCGTAAGCAAGCAAGGGAGAGGATGTTATGGGTGGCCTTATCCTCTTTCTACCACACAAATGCACATGTGGATTAATACAGTTCTTTATTTACTGGGAGATTAAAAAGTCAGTATAAATTTGAAAACTTAATAAACCACGGAATAATGTAGATAGAGAGGTAAAAATTGACACACATGCTTGGAATGTCATGGGGTTTTATTAGAACAAAAAAAAAAAAGTTCACAAAATGTCCGACAGATGGCGCTGGACAGCAAAACGTCAGTGACTGCGCATGACAATCGTGTATAAAAGGAGCTGTAATGAGAGAGAGAATCAGATGCGCCAGCAGTCGCAGCATGTTGACGTTACCTGAAAAGGCGCTTTTAGTGAAGCTGTATTATCAGAATGGGGAATGTGCTAGTTCAGCGTTACGATCCTATCGCCATAGGAAGGGGATTCGAACGGGTAAAGGTCCGTTGACAAATGCAGCTGTGGTGAGAATGATTTCGAAGTTCGAAGCCACGGGTTGTTTAGACGATAGACCCCGTAGTGGCCGACCGAGCACAACGCGTAATGCTGCTGAGACAGTTCAGGAAGGAATGGAGACTGTAGCGGGTTCGTCTATGCACGGGCAAGTCAGCGCTCGTGCAGTCGCACGTCGCACCAGCATTCCATACACTACTGTTTGGTTGGCACTTAGGCGTACCCTCCGATGCTATCCATACAAAATCCATCGGCATCACGAACTGTTACCTGGCGATTTAGTGAAGTGGAGGGCATTTGCGGTGTGGGCGTTTCAAAAGATGGCGGAAGATGACGATTGGTTGAGTAACGTGTTGTGGACCGAAGAAGCTCATTTCATGCTCCGAGGGTCTGTCAACGCCCACAACTGCAGAATTTGGGCTACTGAAAATCCTAGAACTGTCGTGGAAACTCCATTGCACGACGAGAAAGTCACGGTATGGGTTGGATTTACCACATCTACCGTTATCGGGCCTTTTTTCTTCGAGGAAATGCGTGATTCTGGTTTTTGTAACTGCTACCGTGACGGATGAGAGGTACGCCGATATGTTACAGAATCACATCATCCCCAGCCTGGCTGATAAACACCTGCTGGAACGTACCATGTTATGCAGGATGGCGCTCCAGCCCGTATTGCTAAACGCGTGAAAGATCTCTTGAGCGCGTCGTTTGGGGATGATCGTGTGCTCAGCCGCCACTTTCGTCACGCTTGGCCTCCTAGGTCCCTAGACCTCAGTCCGTGCGATTATTGGCTTTGGGGTTACCTGAAGTCGCAAGTGTATCGTGATCGAACGACATCTCTAGGGATGCTGAAAGACAAAATCCAACGCTAATACCTCACCATAACTCCGGACATGCTTTACAGTGCTGTTCACAACATTATTCCTCGACTACAGCTATTGTTGAGGAATGATGGTGGACATATTGAGCATTTCCTATAAAGAACATCATCTTTGCTTTGTCTTACTTTGTTAAGCTAATTATTGCTATTCTGATCAGATGAAGCGGCATCTGTCGGGCATTTTTTGAACTTTTGTATGTTTTTGGTTCTGTTAAAACCCCATGTCAGTTTGTACCTCTCTATCTACATTATTCCGTGATTTATTCAGTTTTGAAATTTATACTGGCTTTTCGATCACCCGGTACATTAACTGGATACTTAACTGTAATAGAGTACATGTTTTGTGGTACAAGCTCTTCAGTAATAGCCCTCCTGCAGACAGTATCGGTAATCTTGTCATTACAATCTTTAGTCTCGCTGCTTGTCCCGATCTGGTCGCTATGTACTGTCGTAGCCTGAAATGTGATCTGAGCTCACTCTGCAACAACTGACAAGTGCCAAACCGGAATGTGAGTGAGTGGGTCAGTGCGGCCCTCCGGTCAGCGGCGACGGCCTAAATACATGCTGCCGAGAGGGCATTGGTGGCATGTTGCTGTCGCTGTGTCTTTGGCCTCTCTTGTGATAAACGCGCTTGGTCCAGCACCTGCTATCGATATTCGAGCTACATTGCCAATCAGTGTGATGGCGACACCTTAGGCCAGGACATTCCTCCCCCCCCCTCCTTCCCCCCTCCCCCCCACCGAAATGCCGCACCGTTGGTGTGTAGGGAAGATGCGGATGACAAGGGGGAGGGAGGAGCGACGCTGGATGTAGAGACGAGCCAGGTGCCGCGACTGTGGAGGACGGCACACTCCCGACCAACCCCGCCATCTGGCTTGTGAGGCAACAGGGACACCCTCCGGCACACTGCTGCCAGGGCTCACGTCGAGGCCTGAGGGCGTGTCTTGGGGCGATGACGGGTCCAGGTCCATCGGATCGGAGAGCGGGGTCGGGGGGGGGGGGCGAGGGCGCATTGTCCATCGGCTTCTCCTGGGGTGCCCTGGTGGCACCAGTGGGCGGCTGCGAAGGCTGCACTGTCCCACGAGGTCGCGAATCTGGAGGAAGAAAAGCAGCAGAATCACTGGAATGACATGCACGAATTTGGTTCTGGTGGCGGCGGTGCAAACCATCGGGACCTGCAATCAAGTACATAAAAGAGCCAATGCGTTCCTGGATCACGCCTCATTGCCACGGTTGCCATAAATCCTGAAAAGAACAAGATCGCGCGGCGCAAAGCGATACTTGCCGACCAATGGCGTCGCCAGATGCTGCGGTGGATGTAACAAGTGGAGCAGCGTCCGACGGCGGCGGCCATTCAGAAGTTCCGCCGGTGATGGTTCGTCTCGTGGGTGGGAGCGATAGGAGGCGAGAAAGAGTTGCAGCGCCCCCGTGTGTGGGTGTTGAGAAGCTTGGTCATCTATTGTTTGAAAGTGCGTGTGAAGTGTTCTGCTTCTCAGTTGAACTGAGGGTGAAACGGAGCACTTGTTAAATGACGAACGCCATTTCGTTCACAAAACTGTTTAAAATAATGTGAAGGGAATTGTGGTCCGTTGTCCGACACAAGTAATTCTGGCAAACCTTCTATGCAAAATATGGAGGACAACGTTTGAATACCGAGCGTGGTGACGCAGTCGTTAGCACACTGGACTCGCATTCGGGAGGACGACGGTTCAATCCCGCGTCCGGCCATCCTGATTTAGGTTTTCCGTGATTTCCCTAAATCGCTTCAGGCAAATGCCGGGATGGTTCCTTTGAAATGACACGGCCGACTTCCTAGCCCATCCTCCCTTAATCCGATGAGACCGATGACCTCGCTGTTTGGTCTCTTCCCCCAAATCAACCCAACGCTTGAATGTTGCTACTTTATGTTGTGTGACCAAATACCATCACTATTTGTGTGGTTGGAAGTTCTTTTTAGTAAGCAATCACAAGCATTTGCAGTCCTTGTTTCATCCGTCAAAGCCGGTTCCTACACGCACTGCAAATGGGAACTCGCTAAAAGAGTCTACCACTAGCCAACGAGTGTTTCGAAATGGTCGTACAAAGACTACGTGCACTCTTTGCCATGGCGATTAAGTATTAGGCCAAGCTGAGAATATCTGTGGCGGAGTGCATTGGTTTTCCGTGCATGCGCGTCACTGTGATGTCATCTGTTCCATATGGGCGTCCATGCACTGCCAAGTAAACTGCCGTCGCGCTAACAATTCCCCAATGTCGATGGTGGAGCAATCGCAACGCATCCTTTTTCAACACTTTGGAAATAATCAATCGTGACTGTCCACTGTCATTCTGAATTAGAATTACAACCTCTGAAAGGTTATGCTGACGTGCGAAATATCGGTGCAGAACTGAGTTCTGGATACTGTTCAGTGAGTGACTCCAAGACCTGCGAATGTAATGCAACAAAAGCTGGGTCTGCTTCCATGGCCTGTGCAATTTTTCTGTAGTGCAAGGGAAAAGATTCCAGCAATTGAGTCCTGCGCATCGATTTGGCAAAAAGATACAGCAGATGCATCAAAATCAGAGTCTGGGCCAATCGGAAGGCGAGATAGGGCGTCGGCATTGCCATCCTTTGCGTTAGGTCTGTACCCAATTTCATACTGATACTGCGAAAGCAACAAAGCCCATCGTCGCAATTTTTGAGCAGTACATGTGGGAACAGGTTTCGACGGATGAAACAAGGACTGCTAAGTTTTGTAGTTGGTCACTAAAAAGAACTTGCGACCATACAAATAGTGACGGAATTTGGTCACACCATACACAATAGCGAGAGCCTCTTTTTCAATTTGTGTATAATTGAACTGAATTTGAGTGAGTAACTTTGAGGCAAAAGCAATAGGTCTGTCTTGTGCAAAAATTCAGTGCGAAAGCACAACTCCGATTCCGTAGGAGGAAGTGTCGACTTGCAACACTACTAGCTTGGCAGGGTCAAAATAAACTAAGCATCTGTCACTAAACAAAGCATTTTTGAGTTTCTGAAATGCGTCGTGACACTCTTTGGCCCACACAAAAGGTACATTTTTGTGACGCAAGTGGTGCGATGGGGCCGCGATCTGTGAAGCTTTCGGTATTGACCGAATGTAGTACGTCATCTTGCCTAGTAATTATAGCAGTTCAGACACATTGCGAGAAACAGGCAAGTCACAGATCGCAAGCAAATGGGATTGGAGGGGATGCACAACCTGACTGTTAATCACATGACCTAGGTATTGTAGTCCAATTTGAAAAAAGTCACACTTTTCGAGATGACACTTGAGTCCTGCTTCTGACAACACTCGGAAAAGAGTACGCAAACTGGCAACGTGTTCCTCTGGTGTATGACCTGAGACGACAATATAGTGAAGATAGTTTGAACAAATTGGCACTTTTGCCGTCAGCTGTTCTAAGTAACGTTGAAAAATGGCGGATGCGGAAGCACTGCCAAAGGGCAAACACAAATACTTGAATTCGCCTAAGTGTGTATTTACAACAAACATTTTCTGTGATTCTTCACCCAGTGGAATTTGCAAGAAGGCGCCACACAAATCTATCTTAGAAAAGTAACGTCGTGCACCAAGCCTGTCCATGAGTTCCTCAGGGCGAGGTGACGGGTTAACGTCAACTACTGTCTGTCGGTTGACTATAGACTTGAAGCCAATACAAATGCGAATGCGACCTGAAGGCATAGGCAACAAAATGAGAGGACTTGCCCATTGACTCGCCTGAGTGGGAGCAATTACACCATTATTTTGTAATGCTTTCAATTCGCTGGGTACTTTGTCTCTTAAAGCAACTGGAATGGGGCGGGCCCGGGAAAACTTACGCTGTGCATTGGCTTTCAGTTTAACACGCGCTACAAAGTTATTAGCTTTTCCCATTCCTTTTGAAAATAGTTCAGGAAATCTTTAAGCAAGCTAGCTACATTGTCTTCTGGTGCCAGAGCAGACACTGAAACTACATTGTTTTGGATGCTAAGTCCAAAAAATCGAAGGTATCTAAACCGAATATGTTCTCACTGTCTCTTGATTTCAACACAGTAAAATTCACTGTCCTAGTGTGAGATTTGTATCAGGCAAACTACACTGTCCAAGTACTGGAATTTCCTGTCCGTTGTAAGCTGTGAGGTGTTTGCTAGATTTAGAAAGGCGTGGTGAGCCATACGTCCATACGTGACACGATTAAGCAAAGTTACTGAGGCACCTGTGTCTAACTGAAAGTTCACACGACGCCCAGCAACTCGTAATGAGACAAATAGTTTGTTAGAATCTCGTTGCACGGCACTAGGGTGAGAAGGATGCACAACCTTAATCTTACTTTTGTCAGACCCTGTTGTAGGTTTTCGAAACGCAGCGTCCACTGCATGTGCACGAGCCTGTTACTTATGGGAGCGGGGAAAATTGGTGTTTTGTGCCGTTGCAAACAAACTGCTTGGACATGGCCTTTTTTTCCCACACGTGTAACACGTTGCGTTACGTGATGAGTAATACTGTTTTTTTTATGGCGAGCAAAACATCTAGAGCAAGACTTCACTAAATACGCAGGATTGTTTGCATGTCTACGTGGCTGTCCGCGCGGCTGTGTATGCGCTCGTTGTTGTGGCTGCTTGGGGTGTTCGCGAGCAGTGGCGACTCGACCCGACAAATCGGGGCTTGGTCAAACTTATCGGCCGCTACGGCACCCGAATCATATTGCTTTAAGATTTACAACACTTGGAGAAGTGATGGATCAGAGTATTTTAAGATCTTTTCCCGTATTTTACTATCTGGCACATTGAATGTTATTGCATGGCGGATCATTAGATTACTGTAAAAGTAGCCACAACTACACTTAAATTTACAATTCCTAGTCATGCCCGTTAATTCTGTGTACCAATGGCGCTATGTCTGTTCCGGCTTTTTCTTCAACGGAAAGAACTGATATCTAGGTGCAGCTACTTGGACCTGCTGGTCATAATATTGAGTTAATGCAGTGATTGCTTGGTCATAGCTGAGTTCGTCGGGAGACGCGGTTTTTATATTAGCCCGAACACTGGGGACCCCGCAATCGAAAGGAAGTATTGTAACTTGAACATGATGACCCTGACAATGTCCTTGGAACTGAGTCAGGTATTCAATCCATTCCTCTTCTATGTCCTTAAATTGCCTGAACCAGGGCCGGCCAGAAATTTTGCACGCGTGCGGTGCTCCTGCATATGTGCAACTTCCGGGTCACAGCGTGCACGCCGCAGTCCTCAGCGTTCATGTAGTGCATGTTTCTACGCACAAATGTCGCTTTATGCACTTGCTGGGATACTCTGTACCGGCGCATTCTAGTGCTCTTTCCACAGCTTGCAAGCCAACAATGGGAAGGTATTTCGCGTATTAAACATTTAAAATACTGTCACAGTCTACTCATTGAGACGTCTACTTTTATGTTAACAGTTTAACCCAGTAAGACAAGTAATACAGTTAACAACTGTGGGTTTGGCAGCTTGACTGACGGCACGTAAATACGCGTAATGTTTTTGATCTAGTATTTAAGAAAGAGAGCACGTAGCGACTTCCAACGAACCTTATTCATGATTTCAAATAATATTAAACTAATGCAAGGTTTCCTGTAACTAATTCTCGGTGCTCTGAGTTACACCCTCAAGCTAAGAGTTCAAGAGGTATCAGTTACTTTGACTACAGTAAAATCGAGTTGATGTGTCTCATCCATTTTCTTAAGGACATTTCATTTTGCTTGCCGTTCTTCACTGTTGAGTATACTACACTCGCCTTTGTGATATGTATTGCAGTGTCTTTCAATTGAAAACTTACGCTGGCCGCCTATTATTCGGCGGCACAGCAAACACTGTGAGTTTTTGCCAATGGCTACAAAAAAAAAAAAAATCTGTGAGTCAGTGCGGCCCTTCGCTCAGCGGCGGCGGCTTA
Source organism: Schistocerca cancellata (assembly GCF_023864275.1). NCBI lineage: Eukaryota > Metazoa > Arthropoda > Insecta > Orthoptera > Acrididae > Schistocerca > Schistocerca cancellata. Next base: position 396,482,227 of record NC_064631.1, read on the forward strand.
AATACATGCTGTCGAGAGGGTGTTGGCAGCGTGTCGGTGTGTCTTTGGCCTCTCTCGTGATAGGCGCGCTTGATCCAGCGCCTACTATCGATCTTCGTGCTACATCTTTGCCAGTGTGCTGGCGACAGATCACATGAACACAGACACAAGACAACTGAACGACCCTACATTCCAGCTCACAGTTTCCAGTCATCATATCATGAATTTAGGTCATGGGTGAGCTGCATCCGGCCCGCTATTGGCTCTGAGCGCTATGGGACTTAACATCTGAGGTCATAAGTCCCCTAGAACTTAGAACTACTTAAACCTAACTAACCTAAGGACATCACACACATCCATGCCCGAGGCAGGATTCGAACCTGCGACCGTAGCGGTCGCGCGGTTCCGGACTGAGCGCCTAGAACCGCTCGGCCACTTCGGCCGGCTGCCCGCTATTGTTTATAGTGCGCGGCAAAATGTCATGGCCCCTAGATGTGTAGTAGGCTGGGGAAGTGTGGGGAGAGCAGCAATGCCGCGCGGGATTAGCCGAGCGGCCTGAGGCGCTGCAGTCATGGACTGTGCAGCTGGTCCCGGCGGAGGTTCGAGTCCTCCCTCGGGCATGGGTGTGTGTGTTTGTCCTTAGGACAATTTAGGTTAAGTAGTGTTTAAGCTTAGGGACTGATGACCTTAGCAGTTAAGTCCCTTGAGATTTCACACACATTTGAACATTTTTGAGAGCAGCAATGGTGAGGGGTCGCTCAGGAGAACTGTCGAGTGCTGCAGGGGAACAAACCGTTCTAGACAGAAGCCTACTCTCACATTTTTGTAAATATTAAGTGGGGCCTCTCTACGCCCCCATTTGCACGGTGACTGTCACCTCTACTTTCGTTAGTATCTAAAAAGAATTCCGCTGAAAATGCAGCGATTAATTTTCGCCTGGCTCGTTAACCATTTGTAACTTTCAGAAAAGCGTCATGAGTTGCGAATTTTGAGTAAAACCTATACATATCTCTGTTTTACTACCTCAGAATTGGCTTATTTTGCCAAAACACAGAATTTACACTGCCTCACCTCACTGACATGTTCTGCAGACACAACTGTGAGAGAATTCTGAAACAGTGGTTTAATACGTTTATTAAGTGAGGAACTGAGGAAAAGTAAGGTCAGTACCACATGAAAAAGCACATCTTCAGTACAAAATAAACATGTTATAGCCGGCCGCGGTGGTCTAGCGGTTCTGGCGCTGCAGTCCGGAACCGTGGGACTGCTACGGTCGCAGGTTCGAATCCTGCCTCGGGCATGGGTGTGTGTGATGTCCTTAGGTTAGTTAGGTTTAAGTAGTTCTAAGTTCTAGGGGACTTATGACCTAAGATGTTGAGTCCCATAGTGCTCAGAGCCATTTTTGAAACATGTTATATCTTCACTTATGTTGTACCAAAACCCACAGCATTTCTCGTTTCAGCAGCTATGGATGGCCCTTAAAGATAACGTGCTTTTACCGAAAATATCTGTAATTATTGGAATAACACAGTAGATAATGAAGTTTTACATAATATAACCATGTGGTAAAATATTCTCCTCTTTGCGTGCAATAATTTGTCTAAATCTCATTTCGATATCAGAAACCGTTTATGAAATATGAGAAATGTTGTAGGTATTTCACTCTGGCTTTATCGCTGGCGCGGCGCTATCGCAAATGAGTGTGCTACATTAGATCAACGATCTCGAGACTGCTGACTGGTAGATTCGACATGTCGGTGAATTTCATACACAACAACATATTATGTTATATGCAGCAAACGCGAAATCATAGCGACCTTCGTTTTTCATTGCACGTTTTTCCGAAATCCGCGTAGTTTCTTACTTTCACATAAATATCACAATAACTAAGACCATTAACGAAATGATGGGCACATCATCATGAACCTGACGTATACAGCTATAAGTAAAGCAAAAATGATTTATTTCCCGAATAGTTTCTGTAAAATACTATGAGAAGTATTGAATGATGCGTACCTCGATTCTGTCATCGCTGACCGGACGAAAGGTGGAAAACACATATCGGCTTCCCCTTCCAAATAACCGAATGGACTGGCCCAGCGCTTTGGACGAAGACTTGTCACTGCGCATCGGCCACCGTATTCTGCGGGAGCTGTAGTACGCGGCCGGCAAAAGAAATCATGGGAGAGAGGGTGAAGCGTTCGCATTGTACTCCACCCATGACGCATTTTCGGATCTCCGTCATGCTGTTGTTTGCATTATTTTGTTTGGCTTATGTGTAATGCAACCGATATATGCTGAATTCAAGCGGTTTCCACTTTTTATACTTTGTAAAATGAACAAAGAAATGATGGTTTAATTATTTGGTGGTACATAAACAGCTCATGCCTACGCCAGCCATCAAAAATATTTTTCGATCAATATTTAAAAAATGCTTGCTAATAATGTTTGTTGATATTAACATAGATTTGATCAAAAAATTAAAATGATCTGCCTGTGACCAAAACTCGCGAAGTTATTCCTTTTTTTGTTAACTGGAATGCCTGTCTTACTTCGTATTTTATTTTTCTATTCTTTCTCCTATCCACAGTAGTAAATAATTCTTGTCTACTGTGGACGTATTACAACATTGCAACTGTTGAAACTGAAGGTCGTTTATAATGAATTAGCTGCAGCCTGTTGGTTTTATAGGCGCTTATTTTTCCACCATGACATTTCAAGATACCTTACATCCGTCTTCAGATGTTTACATTTATTCGTGTCGTGAACGTTGTTTCATTGTAAAAGGCGTTGCAGAGTTTTTCAACGGTAGTTTTTAAGATAGCTGTTTCAAAACATCGCATGTAAAGAAGCAATGATCACGACGCGTAAATAAATGTAAACATCTGAAGACAAGGTCAACATAAAATGAATGTACCTGTTTTAAGGAAAATTTTGTTGTCGTGACATGTTGGGAAACGAGTGCCATTCATATCGGTGCGTAACACCATAACCATTAATGTCATAGTAGGGAGAGCTGTTATCGCTGAGACAACCGGTTTTCAACTATATAGTTTTTTTGTCAACGCCATTTTAACCAGGCTGTTCCCAAAATATCCGGTTTCTGAAATAACCGATTTTCAATTTTTTATCCCTATTTTTTACTGTAATGAACGTATAAATCAACTAAAAATTGAAAAATTTTGACTCTCTCACTTTCGGGATACACGGAATAAAAGCAGCAAATCAATTAGCAAATAAAAGAAAACTTTTCTCGATAAGTGATAAGTGGCTCACTACTACAAAAAATAACTATTATTCTATTGGTCCTAATTCTTTGAAACTCGGCTCAAATACACACATCAAAACAAGTTTTGCATCACCCCAGTTTCCAGAACTCCTGAAGGCAGATGTTGACTGTAGATATTAAATCACAGACACAGTCCCTATGTCTGTTCAGAGACGTCACTAAACCCGCCCAAAGATGTGAACAACCAAGCATGAGCAGCGCTTATTAGAGGGATGGGGTCCGACAGCCGATCAGTTCCAGTCATTTCACCAGGAAGGAGGTACACGGCTCATGTTGTCTGTTGTTCAACCATGCCTAGAAGTTCAATACCACGGTTCGATCACGTCCGCATTGTCACTTTGTGCCAGGAAGGGCTCTCAACAAGGGAAGTGTACAGGTGTCTCGGAGTGAACCAAACCGATGTTGTTCGGACGTGGAGGAGATACAGAGAGACAGGAACTGTCGATGACATGCCTCGCTAGGGCCGCCCAAGGACTACTACTACAGTGGTTGACCGCTATTTATTTATTTATTTATTTATTTATTTTGGCTCGTAGGAACCCTGACAGCAACGGCACCATGTTGAATAATGATTTCGTGTAGCCACAGGCCGTCGTGTTACGACTCAAACTGTGCGAAATAGGCTGCATGATGCGCAACTTCACTCCCGAAGTCCATCTTTGCAACTACGACACCATGCAGTGCGGTACAGATGGGCCCAACAACATGCCGAATGGATCGCTCACGATTGGCATCACGTTTTCTTCACTGATGGGTATCGCATTTGCCTTCAACCAGACAAACGTCGGAGACGTGTTTGGAGGCAACCCGGTCAGGCTGAACAACTTACAAACACTGTCCAGCGAGTGCAGCAAGGTGGAGGTTCCCTGCTATTTTGGGGTGACATTATGTGGTGCTGACGTATTCGGTTGGTCGTCGTGGAAGGCGCCGTAACTGCTGTACGATACGAGAATGACATCCTCCGACCGATAGTGCAACCATATCGGCAGCATATTGGCAAAGCATTCGTCTTCATGGACGACAATTCGCGCCCCCATCGTGCACATGTTGTGAATGACTTCCTTCAGGATAATGACATCGCTCGACTAGAGTGGCCAGCATGTTCTCCAGACATGAACCCCAACGAACATGCCTGGGATAGAGTTAAAAGGGCTGTTTATGGACGACGTGACGCATCAACCACTCTGAGGGATCTACGCCGAATCGCCGATGAAGAGTGAGACAATCTGGACCAACAATGCCTTGATGAACTTGTGGATAGTATACCACAACGAATACAGGCATGCATCAATGTAAGAGGGCGTGCTACTGGGTATTAGAGATACCGTGGTGTGTACAGCAGTCTGGACCACCACCTCTGAAGGTCTCGGTGTAAGGTGGTACAGCGTGCAATGTGTGGTTTTCATGAGCAATAAGAAGGGCGGAAATCATATTTATGTTGATCTCTATTCCAATTTTCTCTACAGGTTCCGGAACTCTTGGAACCGGGGTGATTCAAAGCATTTTTTGATGTGTGTATAATGTTGTAATCAGGGATCATATCACTAATAACACGAATATTTAGAGTAAAGGGTGAAAACTGAGACTGAACAGCTCTGTTTTCCATGTTAAGTTGTCCGTTTCCAAGGGCTACGAGTAGAGGCATGTTTTGTAGACAAAGGCATCAGATCAGCTGCTTTTTATTTTTATCGTAAATATGAATAATCTGTCAAATTTGAAGTTTTTACCTTATATTACGTCAGAAGTTTGCTGTGACTTCACCCTTTTTAATCTTTTAAAAACAAAAGGAGCGTTGAACTTCACTGATACCGCACTTGGCAAAAAACTTCCACCCTAGGGGTGATGCCATTCTGTTATACAACCGATGTTCGACGACAACAGTGAGAAACTACCATAAGGCCAGATGAGGCACGTCTTGCGTATTGCGTGTACACGCGTACCATCTAATAGACCAAGCCACATGGTAACAGGTACGTTATTGTCTCAGCAATGCTGTAGCAATCCTTATGCCGTGTGCTTGTTGCTCTTTTCTATATTTATTGTCAATAAATAGCACTGATCGCTTTTCCGGTTTTCTATTGTAACGCAATATTTCAAAGCAGTTGGAGTTCTACGAATGGCAGTTACTCGTTTTTTAAGGAAGATTAATTTAAAAAAGAAAAATTTTTGCACTGCTGCTATGGCTAAGAGTTGTTTCGGTTTTTTTACCTAGTTATTATAAAAACGCCTGTAATAACCGAGACCAAGCAAATACCGGAAAATACCGGTTGTATGAACTACAATACCGGTATCGGTTTTAACCGGCCCGTTTTTGTCATCCCTACGTCACAGGCGATACGGTTTTGACTTTATTCATTAAGAGCTCTGCAGTCACGTCACGCGACGAACTGGCTGGAAGTATGTGGATCAGGCCCGTATATCACCAAAGATTGCCCATGCCTGATCTAGGTCATAATCTCTACGTAGAATTTATACAGCACAGATTGACCTTGGATAGTCGACTGCAAAGCACGGGGAAAGTTGCTAATGCGCAGTTTTCTCTGCGCCCCTACAGCTATCGTTGTAGAGAACCTTGCACGCAATTTCGCTACTTACGTGCTGTAGTAGTTAGCACGTGTCTGATTTATCCAAAGTTTTATTTACAAGGTACCCGAAAGCACGTGGGAATTACGCTAATATAAGTAATTAATACATTTGTTTTTATTTATGCATAGTGCCTCAATTTCCTGTGACTTCCCGTTGCGACTGAATTACTGAAATGAGTGACACACACAGTTGGAAAAAAAAAAGAAACATGAAATCGATATCGCATATACCATGACTGGTATATCTAAAATATTAGCATTTCATAATAGAGCCACGAAATTTCTTTAAAAAAGTACCTTAGTCTGTGAAGCTTAATAAAGGAATCTCAGAAAGACAGAATTGCAGAGACATGTGACATGTTCCTACTTTCGAATCTACTCGATACCAGTCTACATTTTATGGTATCGACAGCTTTTAGCAGCTGTTATAATAAACGGTAAATCGTGTCGCTTGTTGTTTGACAAGAATAAATTTCCCAAAAGTGTGCTGGCATATGAACCCCCTCCCCGCTCCAACCATTTGTGCCGCTGACGACAAAGGGAGAGTGAATACAACGAATGGCTTAGAAGCTGACAAAAGGTCGCATTTTCGGAGAATTTTCGCTTATTGTGGCTGAAAGCGATGTCCTAATGCGTACTAGGTTGGCGCTGTCTTCTTGCATATATATTGGGGCGTCTTTTTGTGTGTGTGGCTGACGTGATAGCGTTATACTATTTGTAAATGGTCCACTAGCCAGATTACTTCAAATAGTCTACATTCTCAACACCGAGTTCTTCGTCTGGAAGCTGCAGATAGCAAACTCACTGGCCTTTCAGTACAGCAAGCTGCAGCAGTGTTTAAAATAAGTAGTATGGCCCTGCTAAGTAAATAAGTAGTATGGCCCTGCTAAATCTCTTCAGGCGAAGACAGGGTCGTTTCCGAAGGCAAGAGAGAGACATACGCATTCACGCCTTGTTTTGTTTGCGAAGGTAAGTATTTTCAAATTTTCATAGGTCTTGATGACTCATTTTGGTGTTTGGCTGTTTAGTACAGCTCTCCACTTCTCAGTTGACAAACTCAAAAACACAATTTTGAACAAATTGTACTGTGTCCTCAAGAAACTTACTGTTGTGGTAGTTAAACCGTATACCTCGTAGACAACTCCAGTGTTAGTCTGTGGTAACTCCATCTATAAGTTTGGGTAAAATGTGTAGTCTACATACGAGTATATACTCACACATAAGTAGCAGAGATTACTTAGCATTTAAAATATCGCTGTAACTGACTGTAATTAACTCTGTGTCAACTCAATGAAAATTTATTAAAAAAGTCTAAAGAAATTATCACTGTGAAATCTCAAAATCTGAGTACTAATAATCAGTATAGAAAATCAAAAGAATTCAGTCTTAGAAAAGTCCTAGGCATAAAGCCTGAAACTAATTATGATGAGCATAGAGATGTTTTTTCCCTGTATTAACAGCACACGTTGATTTAAGTCATCATCACCATCATCTTTCTTTCAAGGATTAGGTTGTTGACTGTTCCGAACTCACAAACAAGATCACTCCCATCTTTTTCTAGGTCTTCCAATATCTCTTTTTCCCTTTCGGCTTGTAGTTCAGGATCTTCTGAGGAATTCTGTGATCTGGCATTCTCATGAGGTGTTATTTCCAATCTTCACGATATATTTGATTTTCTTCGTTCATGCTGAAAATATTCAAGTCTGTTCTAACATTTTCGTCTCTAACCATATCTCTTCTTGTGCAGCCCTTCGTATTTCATCTGTGCTGTTTGAATTTTATTTTCTTGTTTTTCTCTTGAGGTACTCCAGCTTTCGCTTCCGTAGGGTAACACAGAAATTGCCATTGATTTATAGAATTTCGTGATGATTTCTTTTTGTACTTTATAGCCCAATGTTCTGCTAACGGTACCACAGACAGCTTGGAATTTGTGTATTTTATTTTCAATATCGGGGTCAAAATCAAAAGTGATAGCAACGCCTAAATAAGAGATTTGAGACACTTGTTCTAAAACTGAATTATCCGAAACAATTTTTGATCTGACTGGATATTTTCCTCAAAATGCGCTTGTTTTTGTTTTGTTGCTATAAGTTTTAAAGTCATACTTCTTGCAAATTTCGTTCAGCTGGTATACTGATCTTTGGAGATCATCTTCATTCTTTTGAATAATTGCAATGTCATCAGCAGACAAAAGTACATTCAGGTAAACCTCATTTGTTATTTTAATTCCTTTGTGTACTTTACATTTCCATTTATGAAGAATGAAGTGAATGTGAATATTAAAAAGGATCGGTCATAGTCCACACCCTTGTCTAACGCCTTGGTTAATAATTATTTTTTCTAATCTATTCCTACCTGTGTGTATTACATACAATGCGTGTAGTTGTGTAAAGACTTTTCACTACCTCTACTAGGTGATAAGGATATCCACATTCAGAAGTAATCTTCCATAGGCTATCACGGCTCACACGGTCAAAAGCCTTCTCAATTCTGATAAAGGCCATATGGGTTGCTGCTATATTGAAGTCTTTGTGTTTTTCTATGACTTTTTAATTACAAATACATTTTCTGTGTATGAACGACTTGATCTAAATCAATTTTGCTCTCCAGAAATAATAGCTTCTGTGATATTCTTCATGTGGTTATTAATTATCTTTGAGCATAGGTTGTAGCCAGTGTTAGAAGACTGATGCCACGATAGTTTTTACAGCCATTACCTTTCCCTTTTGTGAAAAGAGAGATTACTTCTGCTGTACACCAAGGGTCTGGGATCTTGCAGTTCGAGCAACACCATTTATTAATTGTAAAAGTCTTTTACCTAGTGGTAACCTTCCATATTTAATTAGCTCTGCATTCATTCCAGTTATTCCAGTAGCTTTTCTGTTCTTCATACTTTTCAAAGCCTCTTTTAGTTCATGTATAGTAACTGCATCTACTGTTTCACTGTACACTCCAGTGTCATTTTCGGCCTTCTGTGTACACCACATGTCTGTATAATGATTTGTGCATGGTTCATTGGGTACAATGTTTAGTGAGGCAGTGTCTTTTTCTTCTTTGTTGAGGGCTTTCATGACCTTGTGTGCATACTGCGTTCTATCGGGTACGTCGTGTTCTAAGACGCTTATACTATAAGTTCCACGACGCTTGGCGTGCTTTGCTCACTATTTGTTTCGCGCCATTTCTTTTTATTTTGTATGTTCCAGCTCTCTGACGTTACGTCTGTAGAAACTTCAAATACGCTACTTGTTTTTCTTTAATGGCTTCTTTAATTTATGTGTTCGAAATCCTGAGTCGTTATTTCCCATATGTTTTCTTCTATTTGCCAAGTGGTTCTGAGGCTGCTTCAGTGATGCAGGTTTTGAAATTATTCCATTGTATATCCATGTCTTCATTCACCTTTTCTTGGAGTCTGTACTGATAAAGTTTCCTAATACTATATTCCGACTGGAGATGTACTTTGAACAACTGATGTAGTAGTTTCTTTTGGAGTTTCTTTGTATTCTTCCATTTTGATAGTAACTTTGATTTAAGTTACTGGCGTTATTCCATTTAGCATTAGGTCTACTAGTTTGCTGGTTTTGTCGGACAGCTGTCTGAACAACCTGGTGGTCTGCTCGGTGACGGCGCTGCAAGTAATTCCTGAAGCTGGAATCTATAAGGAAGTCATTAATCGATCTCCTTACAAGGGAAACTCCCCATCGCCTCCCATCCCCCCTCCCCCTTTAGATTTAGAGGTAAGATGACCCAGTGGTTAGCCCGTCAAAAACTGAACACTGATCAAATATGAAAACAGGAAGGATGTGTACTGAACTATGGAAAAAAAGCAAAATAGAAACAGTGAATGGTCCAAGCTTAAAATGTGCAGCATCGAGTGAAGGGAAAGAGCCACGGCATCGTGGCAAATACTACGAATGAAGAACTAAAAGTTGTAATAACAGATTCACCTCGTAACAAAGCGACAGGATTAGATGGTCACCCCGTGGAATTTTATACACGCTTCTGGGAACTTATTGGCAATGAATTAATAGTTACGTATAATGAATTGCTGCAAGGTGACCCCTTTCCAACAGAATTTACTGAAGGCTTCGTAGTATTGATTCCCAAAAAAGCGCGCCGCAGCTCTTTGCATGACTTTTGACCAATTACGTTGTTGAACGCCGATTTTAAAATATTGACTCGTTCATTAAATCGCAAGCTGAAACCCATTCTCATGAAAGTATGGGCCCATACCAGACGAGCGTCGGCACAGGTCGATCCACGACGAGTGTTTTACGTGCATACAGGAACGTGTTACATTTGGCTTGGATCTGTAAATGCAAACTTGGGATAACGGTTTTAGATTTCGACAAGGCCTTTGATGGAATTAACCACAAGTTTTTAACAAACGTTATGCACAGAATGGGATTTAATAATCAGTTTCTTCAGCTTTTTCAAAAATGCATTGTTGGAGCAACGCCTAGAAGAACGGTTAACGGTCAGCTGCCCTCTATCGATGTCGTTGTGTGCCATCGCAGTTGAACCGCTACTGTTCAATCTGCATGCGCAACTGCTAGGCCTAAAGGTATTTTATGCCAAAACAGTTTGCCATGCATATGCCGATGACATTAACGTCGTCATTGTAAATACGAAGAATGATATTGAAAAGGTACGGCGCATGACCACAATGTATGCACAGTCCTCAGGTGCGATGATAAATGAACAGAAATCTAAATTTCTTCCTCTCGAACCACTTGACGAACACATGGTATTTTCTTAGTTGCAACGTGTTGACAAGATTAAGCAACTAGGAATGAGTTTGGTATCGGACCCGCGCGAGATGACCAAGGCGAGTTGGCAACTTACACTCAACGCAGTCAGAGCAACACTCCAAGAACACAAGACTAGATCCCTCAACCGCTACCAAAGACTGCTGTTTATAAATATGTATGTTCTTAGTAGAATCTATCATATCGCCGCCGTGTCACCGATACTCACTGACATTGCTCGCAAGCTTCTTGTTGCCATATAATGGTTTGTTTGGAGAGGAAATATCTTCAAAACTCCAGTTCACACGATAACACTAGCTTACCATGCAGGCGGGTTAGGTATAAAGGATGTACGCACTCAGTGTCTGGCGATCTTCTTAAATAGAACATTCAAAATAATCAGCATCAACCAGACTGGGATATCCAAGAGTCTATTCACCTCCTTAATACCTCGGCAAGTGAGGCCTGAAATTGACGATGGGCACATCAACCAGCAGCTGGGATACGTCCGCGTCCACTTCATGGTAGTCAGCTACCTGCACCAGCCGCCTCAACATTTTAGTACCTCTACACTTTACTTGGAACTGGCAGACACAGCAAAGAAACCCGATCGAAAAGAAACACCCGCATAAAACATGGAAACGTGTATGGGCGAACATCAGCAATCAGCAACCCCACTCTTATGTTGGACATAGCTGCTGTATGATATGACATTGTAAATGAAAAGATAATTGCAGGTGAAAATATGCATAAAATTAAATTACGCCCTACACCATACTGTAACCATCGTCACGTTATAGACACACTGGCTCACACCTTCGTTTGTAAAGAGAACATGGACGAGGGAAAAGCTGTCGATTAGTAATAGGACAACAGATAATGCCATCAATGTGGACTATGTGTTACACCTGGACTGGCACTTGTTCCCCGCCGCGAAGAACTGTAGTTATACCTCGCTCCTCGGACAATGTGCGTACTATATCCTCATGCAACAGACCTCAAAGCACTTATTTTGTGTATTCAGGAATAACATCACAATTTCAAAAAAAAAAGTCCTAGGTATAAACAGATGTTCCAAAACTTTCTTATTAGTTCTTTATCTCAAAACTGACAAGAGAATGGTCCAAAAAGACATGTCGAGACTTACCCTGAAGTTTTTCACACATGAAGAAGACAACGAAAGAAATGCACTGTCAAAATTTTTGCTGCTAAGAGGCACTTAAGTATTTTGTAAACAATGTTACACATTTTTGCCGCCCGAAGAACAGCTTATAACAGCAGTTTGTACAGCGTTGTCAGCCAAGCGCCATTCGGCAATCACTCACGCAGTGCTACGTAGCGGAATTGTCTGGAGTTCACAGACACCAATTTTAAGCACCTAAAGCCTGATTTACAATGGAGCGAATGGTTGGGTTGGGTTGATTTGGGGGGGAGGAGACCAAACTGTGAGGTCATCGGTCTCATCGGAATAGGGAAGGATGAGGAAGGAAATCGGCCGTGCCCTTTCAAAGGAACCATCCCGGCATTTGCCTTAAGCGATTTAGGGAAATCACGGAAAACCTAAATCAGAATGGCCGGACGAGGGACTGAACGGAGTGAATGGAAGCGAACAAGTGCGAATGAGCATTTGCGGAAAATTCACTACGAGTCGCTTGTATATGGGTAGAATCGTTTATACTAGAGGGAACGGAAGAGAACTCGAGGTGGCGAACACTGCCTATGAACGCTGTGTTATTAGTTTTTGGAGCTAATATTCGGCATACAGGATACAACTCTACCTTGTTATAGCCACAGTGCGAAACTTTGCTATTCAGTGAAGATTATTTTGCATGGCGAGCGCACTGTTAGTCACAGAGTATGCAAAATGGCACAGAGAAGGAAGAATTTAAGTGTCTCAATTTGTACGTAAGCGTGAAAAGCGTGGAGATCGTGCACTTTACACGGAATTGCATCTCCATCTCTCCTAAGCACTGGTCTAAAATTTTCCTTGTATGTCGGCTGCCATTTTTCCCTGGCTTCTCATTACCACTGAGGGGAAATTTATAAACAGAACACTAATTACCGACGCCGAGCATCATCTCAAGAGGTGACACAGCAAGCGTTTCCACTACGCGTGCAAGGTCTAATGGTCCTTTCTTGGTTTCTTTTTCTTTTTTTTCTTCCTAAAATAAAAATGGTCCAGTGGCAAAGTACGCGCTTAATGATCTAGATAGCTCTGGATCAAATCCCGTTCAGATCACAACTTTTCCACTATGATTTTTAACCGAGCATTCACTTCTCATAGATCTTGGAGTGGCCACGAAAGACATGTGGTTCGGAGTCCACGTTAAGCTGCAGGTTTTCATTTTCCGATTAGGTAACTGGGGAAGGATGGGATACGTAAGTAGCTGCAGTGGGGTCCACCTGAAAGACTTTCAAGAGGCCTAACGGGTACACCAGCCAGAGTTCTTCTTTGCTCGTGCTTGTTTGCTCCGGTGAAAACCTGGCTTAAACTTTATAAACTTTTATTGAATAACTTCATATCGACAACTCAGTTTTTGCACATGTAATTCTGATAAAAGTGGCTAGCAGAGGAAAAAAAATCATGCTAGTGTTTGATGTCACAGACGACTTCCATCAATGAGGACTTGTCCGCAGTTCATGGTCTAGTGGCTAGCGTTGCTGCCTCTGGATCACGGGGTCCCGGGTTCGATTCCCGGCCGTGTTGGAGATATTCTCTGCCCGGGCAGTGGGTGTTTGTGTTGTCCTCATTATATCATCATCATCATCATCATTCGTGACAGTGGCTAGATTGGACTGTGTAAAAAGAAACTGGACTGTGTAAAAATTGGGATTTGTACGGGTGCTGATGACCACGCAAATGTGCGCCCCCAAAGCCAAACATCATCATCATCAATGAGGACTTGTAATCTGTGGAAATGAAATGTGTCTTGCAGTACGACATTTTATAACAATTCCTGTATGCCATTCCTTATAATAATTTCTGAATGTTATACATTTGACTATCAGTGAAACAGTTCATTGTTTATTCGCTGTAGTCGTCACCAAAATTTGAAGTGTCTATTGAACGACAAAAACAAACACTTTTCTTGCACCAGGCACACCAGCCAAAGGAAAAATTGATGCAGTCAGGCACTTCGCAGTAACCACTAATTTTATTTCGACAGAACTGGGATAGAGTCAGAAATGGTCCCGGCCTTTGTTCTGCATATTGCGCTGCATACCAGGCATACTTGATCAATTTCGTAAAGCATGGCGAAGAAAACTGGTAATGCACAAATGACTGGAGCGTAAGAATATTGTTCCGCTGATAAACTTGAAATGAGAGAGAGGTATCAGAAATTATGTTGTGTGATAGTTTCCTGGAACATGCTTCCCACTGTCGAAAAAAAGTTTTTATCGAGAGGTTGAATCGCCGTAGCAGTTCCAGGCGGAATCCGCATTACATCTACAGTTATTCGTCGTCCTCCACAAAAACAGAGGCTTCATTATGTCCAGACCATGAATCCAACAGAAGTAATGAATTAGTTTCTGCAGGTGGTAGGAATACGTTTCGAAGGAAAAGTTGCAAATTATTTTTCCGGATTTTGATACGTCGATTACAGGTTTTTTGCAACTAAACAGTCCATTTTTTATTTTTGGTCCTAATTTGCCTTGCGGGACTTGAAGACAGATATACAGCTGCGGAAACAGTAAACCACTCATACCTATCACTGGCTCTATCGTATATGAATATGTCATTGCATTCATTGATTGGGCAACCGACTCCGTCGTTTTTTCACCCCAAAATAATAAAGTGCGGTGTGCACGCAGTTCTTTCACGAAACCTGACTAAATCAGCGTGGGTAAACAGCAATTGCGGGCATAACAGCAAGGTTTATCTTTACATTAGCTATGAATTTCTCTACAGCGTTGTCTATCAGTGGCAGCTGCTCTTACGTTTGCGTGACGTGAACTTGGTACTTTTGCGACTTCTTATTTAGTACGATTTCTTGTGCCTGCGTAGCCACGTCGACGAACTCTGGAAATTAGCATTGTTCATGTCAGATGCAATTCGGAGGGCCCAGTCTTGTAGATCTCCATCGCTAACGGTGCATAGCCTCTCAGGAGCAGTTCTAAATCTTTCGAACAGTTTTTCATTCAGGTGGTTTCGGGTTTCTGTTTGGCGCATATTTCTTATTTCATTTAATTCATTCTTCCATTTGTGCAGTTAAAGCTCCGATTTTGCGAAACGAAAACGCCTTTGCACACTGCGTGTAACTTCAAGCGTTTTTCCCTCCTTCGTTTAACCAGTATTTCACTGCCTTTTCTTTGTCGCTGAAAGCTGTTGCAGTACGTGTTTTTTTTTAAGGGTTGGAAGGTATTCTTCTTCAGAACTGTTACTGGCACAACTGATGTCGTCCGAACCACAATTCATGGAATCGTTACAGTTATTTCCTATTTCTTCTAATGTATCCACAATTTCAAACAAAGTGTCGATATCATTGGGATGAATGTCAAGGAAATCAACTAACAAATGACACGTATGTACGTCCTCAGGAGAAGTAGACGAATTTGGCTGGAAACCACTTTCTTCATATTTCATCGTTGCTAAATTGGGAACGTTAATTGGATTCCATATTAGTGTGCAACTGGAAGAAGAAGAAGGTACTATTACCAGGTATGCCTTACGAAAGCACAACAAATATTAATTCAGCTTTATCTGTATTGCCAATACTTACCAATATTGCAGAAAGCTGCTGATAATTTGTAATAGATGTTACTCGAGTGGGTAATTCGAGGGAATAGTAAATGTGTACTGTAGTGTCACAGAAACTATCAACGAACGGTAAACTGAAACGTTCTTTAAAAATTACGATCGTGTTCTGTCGTGTTTCCAGTTTACAAATGTACCGCCGACGTCGGCTGTATGTGTGTGTGTGTGTGTGTGTGTGTGTGTGTGTGTGTGTGTGTGTGTGTGCGCGCGTACGTGCATCGGGAGCGCGCGCACCTAGTTGCGCATGCTACAGCGGCAGTAGGGGTGTACATTTCTACGAATTTGGCAATTTTCAACTCTTTTTACATACTTGCAGTGCCTCTTAGCAGCTAAAATTTTGGAACTGCATTTCTTTCGTTGTCTTCTTCCTGTGTAAAAAATTGCAGGGCAGGTTTCGACATGTCTTATTGGACCATTCCCTTGTGACAGTCATTCCACATCGTATTACTTCATGTTAAGTAAAGCAACATACAGGTACTTGAGGAGCGCAAGCACGACAAAGCCACATGTACACATGCGAGTCAAGAAAACCGTTAATAGTCAAAGGAGAAATGTTATGTAATTTGTTGGAGAAATCTTTTCTTTGCTTTCATTTTCTTTAATTTAAACTGACGGTTACATATTGCTGCGAAGTAAATTTCATTACCAAATGGTGAGAAGCTACCACCACAGAAGAAGCAACTTTCCTTCCCTTCTTTACGTTTATTTGTTGTGAATAGCATTCATGCGCAACGTTCATTAAAAGAAGACACCCACTACATGATTGTGATACTCTCCTCATATTCTGAGTCGCCCGAGCTGGAGAAAGGATCTTTCAGATCGTGACGATGAGAGTTCAGAGAAGATAAACTGGGAAACCCAAACTAGGGGAAACCAGAGTGTGGATACATACCTGACACGAAACGGCAAACCAAGAAAGTACCCTTCCAGAAGAACAACTGGAAGTTGTCACAGAGCTTGGATTTCTCTTCGGAGCGAAGGCAAGTATAGACGGCTGTTGCTACACTTCACGCGAATGCAATACCCACCTGATCGACGACCGTCCTCCGGAAGCAGCAGCTTGAAGCTGTGCATCTGCTGCAGCGATTACGCATCTTACAATGAAATAATGGGATGAATAATGAATGTCACGTACATCTTTAAAAGTGTGGTTCAGTCGCAGTTGGGCACTCTCAACGACTTTCACTTTAATGGTATGAGCTGTAATATTTTTAACGTGGTCAAGCTCTGTAATATCGTTGGTGTGAATTGACCAAGTACTAAAAATAAAAAAAAGAGCGGTCGCTGTGATGCATTGCAACGTGAGCGAGCTGGGTCCAAAATTCCCTTGTGCTTATTTTTTAAATTTTTTCCTCCAACATTATGAACTGTCCGTCCGGTCATTGAAATGTATGTCTCTTTCTGTAGTTTTGACAATTGTCAGACTACGCATTGGTTATAGAATATTAGTCATGTGGAAAGCATACATTACCGACGCAAGTAAACTGATGAATAGTAATTATTAGGCGAGATAACACATAGACCTCTCACAGAAATGAAAACAGCAAATAAAAGGGTATGAACTATGAATTCAGGAGTCAAAACTTCCAAAACGGAATGCAACTTCAAAAACGTTAAAAACTTGTTTTGACAGGGCACAGAGAAACTGTGTGTTTGTGAAACTGTTGCGTTCATTTTTTGCAACTTATGTGACAAACTATTATGTTTTAATCATTTCCTTGGGAGTGATCACATTCACAGTGATACGAACACCTAAACCGGACAAGGAGGCATATCTGACTCACTCACCAGTCGTACAAATTAGGTATGTCGATAGGAGATTCCAGTCATATGACACACGTACTGTCACTAATACCGTTTATGACACACCAGACGTATTTTCCGACGGCATATTCGTTCACTTGTCAACTTGTCATTAAAGGTATGCGGTTCCCATTTGAAAGCCACTTCCTTCTGGTTGATAATAGAGTAGTTGTGCAGAATCAACTTTCCTTATAGGTCCCTTCCTTACACCTCGCTGTTACAAACGGGCGTTACACCACGACACAGATCAGATACAAATTTGAAAACAGCGAACAGAGAAAAAAAAAAGCTCGGCAGTCCTACACTGTGACCACTCTACCACGACGCCATCTACATCTACACCTACATCTACATGGATACTCTGCAAATCACATTCAAGTGCCTGGCAGAGGGTTCATTGAACCACCTTCACAATTCTCTATTGTTCCAATCTCGTATAAGGCGCGGAAAGAATGGACACCTGTATATTTCCGTACGAGCTCCGATTTCCCTTATTTTATCGTGGTGATCGTTCCTCGCTATGTAGGTCGGTGTCAACAAAATATTTTCGCATTCGGAGGTGATTGGAATTTCGCGGGAAGATCCCGTCGCAAGGAAAAGCGCCTTTCTTTTAATGATTTCCAGCCCAAATCCTGTATCATTTCTGTGACACTCTCTCCCATATTTCGCGATAATACAAAACGTGCTGCCTTTCTTTGAACTTTTTCGATGTGCGGTACTCCGTCAGTCCTATCTGGTAAGGATCCCACAACGCTCATCAGTATTCTGAAAGAGGACGGACAAGCGTAGTGTAGGCAGTCTCCTTAGTAAGTCTGTTACATTTTCTAAAGTGTCCTGCCAATAAAACGCAGTCTTTGGTTAGCCTTCCCCATAACATTTTGTGTGTCTTCCTTCCAATTTAAGTTGTTCGTAATTGTAATTAGACTGATTTATTGTGTAACCGAAGTTTAACGAATTCCTTTTAGCACTCATGTGGATGATCTCACACTTTTATTTATTTAGGGTCAACTGAAACTTTTCGCACCATTCAGTATCTTTTCTAAATCGTTTTGCAGTTTGTTTTGGTCTTCTGATGACTTTATTAGCCGATAAACGACAGCGTCATCTGCAAACAACCGAAGATGGTTGCTCAGAGTGTCTCCCAAATCGTTTATATAGATAAGGAACACCAAAGGGCCTATAACACTACATTGGGGAATGCCTGAAATCACTTCTGTTTTACTCGATGACTTTCCGTCAATTACTACGAACTGTGACCTCTCTGACAGGAAATCGCGAATCCAGTCACAAAACTGAGACGATATTCCATAAGCACGCTATTTTACTACGTCCCGCTTGTGTGGTACAGTGTCAAAAGCCTTCCGGAAATCCATAAATACGGAATCGATCTGAAATCCCTTGTCAATAGCACTCAACACTTCATGTGAATAAAGAGCTAGTTGTGTTTCACAGGAACGATGTTTCCAAACCCATGTTGACTGTGTGTCAATAGACCGTTTCCTTCGAGGTAATTCATTACCTTCGAACACAATATATGTTGCAAAATCCTGCTGCATATCGAAGTTAACGATATGGGCCTGTAATTTAGTGGATTACTCCTACCACCTTTCTTGAATATTGGTGTGACCTGTGCAACTTTCCAGTCTTTGGGTACGGATCTTTCGTCGAGCGAACGGTTGTATATGATTGTTAAGTATGGAGCTAATGCATCAGCGTACTCCGAAAGGAACCTAATTGGTATACAGTCTGGACCAGAAGATTTGCTTTTATTAAGTGATTTAAGTTGTAAAATGCTCTAAGTTGCAGTTCTTTAGTTGGACCATTCACTGTTTCCATTTTGCTTCTTTTTTCACAGTTCAGTACACCTTCTTCCTGTTTTCACGCTTGATCTGTGTTCAGTTTTTGACGGTCTGTCCACTGAGCCCTATTAGCACTAGATGTGAGGCGGCTGCGGTGGAGAGTTTCCCTTGTTAGATCGCCGGAATCCGTCCTTTTGCAAGTACGGTTTTATCGATGAAAACTGGATGATAGTTGTCCAACACTTAAGTTTAAAAAAACGTAAAAAGATAGTAGTATTTTCCGTAGGAAATATGACACCCATCTGCGTCGGTCCACGTGGGACGTCGTAATGACGAACCTGTATTCCTTGAAATGAAACCATTATGTATCTTTTAAACATTAATCAGAATGCGTTAGGGAATGAGGAGTACACTTTCCTTAATTCCGATGCTAACTGAGTCGTAATATTTCATGTAACTTTACTTGGATTGAAATTCAGCACTGGCGGCTGTCAGCAATGTGTCTGTTACACAAAGCAGCATGTGCGCGATACATCGACTTATTTTTAAGATTCCGCCGACATACAGTAAGTGAAGTTACGTTGCACTAATAACGTTGAACATGGTCTGCTCACGGTGTAATGCTGCGTTCCAAAGAGCACTGACTCTCTCGCAGCCGTATGGATATTGTTCGTAGTACAGTATTTATAGCGATAACTACTCCAGCAGATTCATGCCGACTTTATGCCGACGACACGGCGTTGTTCATCCGCAGCATGAACACGACCGAGATGCGCCGTCGCCTCCAGCTCGGATGTGACGTCCTGGGCGCCTGGTCCACGAAATGGCGCTTAAAGTTCAACGCTGCGAAGAGTCAGGCTGTCATCTCCAGCAGAATGCGGCTGCCGCCGGACCTACCGCCGGTCACGATCGTGGGGGGCCCCATGCCATGGTTGCGGACCGGCAAATACCTCGGGGTGACGTTGGACAGGCACCTGACATGGCTGCCACACGTCCGACACGTCAGAGGGTGGGCAGCGGGGCGCCTTCGTGTGCTTTACCCACTGCTCAACCCTTCATCGACACTTCCTCCACGCCACGGCCTCACCATGTATCTGTCCCTTGTCCGGCCAGTACTCGAATACGCGGCCGTGGTATGGGGTAACGCGGCAGCGACGCACATTGCGACGCTCCAACGCGTGCAAAATAGGGCGCTGCGACTTGCGCTCCACAAGCCGCCTCGCTACCCGACGAGGCTGCTCCATGAGGAAGCTGGCATCCCTTTCCTGCGGGATCGCTTCCGGCAAATCGCCAGAGTGTTCTACAGCGATGCGGAACAGTCTAGCAGCCGCCTGATTCGTGGTCTGGGCCGCCAGGTCCACCACAGGCCAACGACTCGTTGGCCACACCTACTGCGAGAGTAATCATCTCTTGCAGCCCGATGTCGAAACAAAGGGCGACATATGAACGACGCCCAGTGAGGCCAGCTCAACCCGTTAGGTCCCACTGCACCCCAAAGAGGTCACCGCAGGAACAGCAGCTCCGCTGCTTAAACTGCCCCCACACCTGGCATATGTAGCCAGAGTTTTAGAGCGAGCGAGCGAGCGAGCAGCAGATTCATGTTGGGAGTTCGCACAGGAAGCGTGACGTTATAGACCTTGAATAAAACCGACTCGTTGTATGTGTCTGTAAAGAAGTGTTGACGTATCACAAGAATTCGCTGGCTTTTATAGATCATGAATAAAACCGACTCGCTATATGTGTATTTAGATTAAAATTGATACATCGCATAGTGTGCTCTTTATTGAAATATCTTCGCGTTCGTTTCATGACTTGATTGTCATAGAATGAGTGTTTTTCCGTGTCAGTGCGTTGCCATCTGCGAAGACTTTAATTCACGATACGTGCAAGGGTTAGAATTAACTTTTTACTTATCCCCTGGAAAAAAATTAAACTGTGAGCATGAAACTTCAGTGTCTCATTTATCCTCATGAATAATTTTTCGGAGATCTTACATCTTTGGCTCGTTTGGGTGACGTGGGGCGTTATATGGTGGTAATAAATTGCCATATAAGCGAGGGCTGTCGTTCGAGATGAACTGCACCACCTCGCAGTATTGACTTATTTCTTTTACCTGGCTCATTTGAAGATTTGTTCCTCACGCTGCAGGAGATGACACTCGACCGTGCATTGTTGATGAGTCTAGATGTTATTTAATTATACATATTCTGTTCCTTCATATGTATTTACTAGAAAAACTAATATGTTGACGAATTACAGTGAAAGCACGCTTATTTCAAAGTTTTAAATTACATATTTTTACACATTTTGAGGTTAAAGTGTCACCCTAGCTTTTATAGGTGTCACTGAACCATCAGCTGTCGGCTCAGCCTTAATACAACAAATGGTAACGTGTTTGAGACAACAGGCCCGGGCTGGGTACTAGAAGGTGTAATACGTGTTTCACACTGTACTACATAATTGTAAATATTTTAATATTATGGCGAAATTGTGATACATTTTCGTATGGGCTTGGGCTTGGATATTATAAGATATAATACACATTTCACACTAAACTAAATAATTTTACATATTTTAGTATCATTGTGGATTTACTGCACATTTTCGTAAGGCCCATACACTTTCGTTACAAAGCAAGAAACGAAAAAGAAATTAAGTTGTATTACTGTGTTTCTCATACTGTTGTCAATCCCATTCCACTCTAAGCTATATTGTACAAGTTCGATGCTATCAACAATGACCCGTTTTAAGCGCTTTCCTTTCTTGTTCTCAAATGCTTCACAATTTATAACAGTTGGCTGCATTTAGATTAACCACGGCACCAGTTGCGTCTTCGTTGTCATCGAAGCTGAAAACATGGACTTCTATTGACAGTGGTTTAACCATTGAGGGTGAAGTAGTCCTCTGCCAAACTTGTGATAATCTATAGGACGTTCGATTAAATCTCAAATTGAGCAACATTTACAAAACATCCTGTTTATTGAGAGTAAACAACGGTTTTTTCAAAGAAACTTGTTCTACTTACTCAGTTACAGGCTGAGCCTATATGATCCAATGTGAATTTTACAAAGAACTGTGTCTTACGTTGTACACCGGAACGAACTTCAGATAGCTGCATTTAAACATTTCTAACAAAATTACGGCAACCGAAAAATTCCCGGGAGTCCACTCCCGGGAAGAGTTACCTGGATTATTTCTATGTTGACATATTAGAAAAAAATCCGGATTGTCATCGGCAGATCACCTATATGGATTTCTGCTGATGCGACGACGGATGCTGTAGGGTGTTTCACCGTTAATCTAATTATGGCAAGTTGGCCTCTGAGGCAACCAATAGTTCAGCAGTTGCTAGGTTCATTAACGATGAACTTAAGGTACTATGGCCAGGTAGAGTAAAAGAAGAGAGAGTACTACTGATGTACACAGATGCAACTCCATACATGTTGAAAACTGGGAAATTGGTTAAGGTATTTTATCCAAATTTAGTGCAGTCTTACTGCATGTAACATGCACAGCTCATGCGCTGCAACGAGTGGCAGAGACATTTACGACATCAGTTACTAGAAGTAAATACACTGACATCAGCAACGAAGAAGGTTTTTTTGAAATCTCTTTATCATGTACAATGCTACAATCAGCAGCTACCTGATGTACCTTTGCCTTCGGATCCAGTGATAACAAGGTGGGCATGAAGTTGTGGTTTTCTACAGTAAGCACTTCGAAGCTGTGAAGTGAGTGATGTAAAACTTTCCTTCTGATACTGCAGTGTCTGTGAGTGAATCCTCGTCGGCATTCAACAGTTCCGAAGTGTTCAATTCAGTTTCATACATCGCAAGTCACTTCAGTTGGCTTAGATAGTATCAAGACACTGGAGACTTCAAGTATGCCTTTCCCGGAGGCTATGGGAATAATGGAAGATGCAGTTCTGAAGGCCAGTTTGTACCGTGTGAAGTGGGTGGTTTAGTTTACAGTCTGTGCTGAATAAGAACCTAGACGCTCAAATCTTGTTATCTTGCCTTGCTTATTTAATGATGAAATTGTAGAACCCACTGAGAATATTATTCCTAGCACAGTCCCTCTGTATATACACTCCTGGAAATGGAAAAAAGAACACATTGACACCGGTGTGTCAGACCCACCATACTTGCTCCGGACACTGCGAGAGGGCTATACAAGCAATGATCACACGCACAGCACAGCGGACACACCAGGAACCGCGGTGTTGGCCGTCGAATGGCGCTAGCTGCGCAGCATTTGTGCACCGCCGCCGTCAGTGTCAGCCAGTTTGTCGTGGCATACGGAGCTCCATCGCAGTCTTTAACACTGGTAGCATGCCGCGACAGCGTGGACGTGAACCGTATGTGCAGTTGACGGACTTTGAGCGAGGGCGTATAGTGGGCATGCGGGAGGCCGGGTGGACGTACCGCCGAATTGCTCAACACGTGGGGCGTGAGGTCTCCACAGTACATCGATGTTGTCGCCAGTGGTCGGCGGAAGGTGCACGTGCCCGTCGACCTGGGACCGGACCGCAGCGACGCACGGATGCACGCCAAGACAGTAGGATCCTACGCAGTGCCGTAGGGGACCGCACCGCCACTTCCCAGCAAATTAGGGACACTGTTGCTCCTGGGGTATCGGCGAGGACCATTCGCAACCGTCTCCATGAAGCTGGGCTACGGTCCCGCACACCGTTAGGCCGTCTTCCGCTCACGCCCCAACATCGTGCAGCCCGTCCCCAGTGGTGTCGCGACAGGCGTGAATGGAGGGACGAATGGAGACGTGTCGTCTTCAGCGATGAGAGTCGCTTCTGCCTTGGTGCCAATGATGGTCGTATGCGTGTTTGGCGCCGTGCAGGTGAGCGCCACAATCAGGACTGCATACGACCGAGGCACACAGGGCCAACACCCGGCATCATGGTGTGGGGAGCGATCTCCTACACTGGCCGTACACCACTGGTGATCGTCGAGGGGACACTGAATAGTGCACGGTACATCCAAACCGTCATCGAACCCATCGTTCTACCATTCCTAGACCGGCAAGGGAACTTGCTGTTCCAACAGGACAATGCACGTCCGCATGTATCCCGTGCCACCCAACGTGCTCTAGAAGGTGTAAGTCAACTACCCTGGCCAGCAAGATCTCCGGATCTGTCCCCCATTGAGCATGTTTGGGACTGGATGAAGCGTCGTCTCACGCGGTCTGCACGTCCAGCACGAACGCTGGTCCAACTGAGGCGCCAGGTGGAAATGGCATGGCAAGCCGTTCCACAGGACTACATCCAGCATCTCTACGATCGCGTCCATGGGAGAATAGCAGCCTGCATTGCTGCGAAAGGTGGATATACACTGTACTAGTGCCGACATTGTGCATGCTCTGTTGCCTGTGTCTATGTGCCTGTGGTTCTGTCAGTGTGATCATGTGATGTATCTGACCCCAGGAATGTGTCAACAAAGTTTCCCCTTCCTGGGACAATGAATTCACGGTGTTCTTATTTCAATTTCCAGGAGTGTATATGTATCGTGGACGATCTTTCTTTGTTTATAAAAACATACTCGTATTGTCAGACTGAAGACTGTACTTGGCAAAAGAAAATTTGGAAAAGTATATTTTAATTAATTGTGCAACCCGTTTCAGCGTAACATAAATGCTTGAATAGGAGACGCTTGTACTTTCTAGCAGAAGTGAAATGATTAAGAATTAACTTATCGCTTAGATAGGAACGTCGTTTTACAGTGTGTTCAGATGACCATCACCTGGGTGGCAAATAGGGAGTTTGTACATCCGCCTTGGGAGCGAATATCGCTTTTTTCTGACATTATGCCGCTGTTGAATAATGGGATTCAAGTGAAAATTTAAAATGAACGAGGGAATGTTGAAATTCGAAGATTTTTAACGAACAGTCACTTCGGTAGTCCTGAGATAAACTAACAGAAGTATGTGGAACACGTGGTGAATCTGGAGAGTCGCATTCCGTGTTTATTGCAATCGGCACATTATCATTAGAATTGAGATTTCTCCCTTTTTGACTTGGGCGATGGTAATCGGTTTTAGTAGTAATACTTGTGTTTCTTCAAACAAAATATTCTGACCCAGTTAATTTTCGGATATGCCTGAGCCTGTGCCGTCTTCTACCGTTGACAGATCGTTTTTTGTCAGGAACATATGAATCACGAGAGTTAACTTCAGAGTACATCTCCTGCATCATTTGCATAATTCGTCCGCTTCTGCAAGACACATTTGCAGGTATTTTTCCAGCTATTGCACTGTAAAAAGACAGCCTGCGCCACGAACCAATATGTGCTAGGGCTTACTTGCTGAGTATAATTAAAGAGAAGGGTTGTAAAAAAGAGTAGCTACCTATCTTCAAAAACTAGCAAATAACCAAGAAACAATGGTAAAATGAATGAGTCGTAATAAATCAAACCAAAATTGGTACTGTATGAAGTTCATACCTATGTACAGAAAATATTTTGAACTAGTGAAACTGCATTTTACAAAGAAGAAGAACGACAAAAAACAAACTGAAAGCTCGCTTAAAATTTAGTAGTTGTTAGTTGTGATTTAATGAACAAAGTTACTCACTTCAAATTGCTTTAAGCAAGCTCACTAAAACATAAATTAAGATGGGTGTAGCCAGGTAACTAAAAACGTCGTGTAAAAGAATTTAAACAGTAAGTTGGATTACACGCCTGTGAGACGCATTAGTACGAGCTCCAGCAATATCAATCTATTAGGAGGGTGAACATTTACTCGTAATCTTAGCTGGAATATCCGCTTGTAAAGCGACGTGGGCCTGGAATGAAGGAAGTTTTGTTGGGCAAATCGACAAGACGAGGCACATGGCTTTCAGTGTAATACGACTAAATACCAAATGTGACTCCTGTAGCCAGCCAGAACACTAGGGCGATTTTTAGCGCCTCTCAGATAGAAAGGCTTGTCAGATGGAGGTTCCGTTCTAAGCGATACGTTTTCTAGCAAAAAAATAATATTTTGGATTTTACATATAATTGCTTCATTTCATATTTATTTAGATATTTCACCAATTTTGGTTACATACTTATGTACATATTACTTAATTTGATGTTACATAAAATGATAGCTGTAATTATAGCCTTGGTTGTACAAATGTGCATTTTTAATGCTCAGGAAACGCTCGACTTCGAAAATCACTCCGTCGTCTTTGTGTAAATGCTTGCTACGCAGTGTTTTCTTGTTCTGAGGAAACAAGGAGAAGTCACACTTTGAGTACAGGAGTGAGACAAAATCTGAAAATCTATAAAAGCACCAAGTGTGACTGTGCCTTCTTCAGAATGAGCTGGAGCGTTTGTCGTGGAGCGAAAGTACTCCCTCGGAGGATAAAATCCCGCGACCTCCCACCTTGACAGCCTCCGTACCCTCGCAGTAGTAGGCTCCCTTGACGGTTTGCCACGTAGAGCACAATCTGTCAGCACTACACCGCGACGGTCCAAAAACGCTCAACTTTATCTTTCCCGACGTTGAGTGGATTTCCGCCTAATTTTGTTGCGGTGAATCCACATGTTTCCACTGTTTGCCTCACTCCTTTATCTCGATTTGTAGTGATACAACCATCCCTGTCCGTGGTGACTGACCAGCTAAGAAAATCATCTGACCCGGACCGAAACAGCCTCAACGCTTCTGATGCTTATTCGATTCGGCAGCCTTTTTGGATGGGTGCGGGTAGTGGCAGAAATCAGTGAACGACGAACTTTCTAATGTTCAAATTAACGTGAAAGATGTTTGCAAACTGCTCCATGAACAAAGAGCAAGAATACCATAGAGCGTCAACACCGCGACCAGAGTGAAGCAAATAGAACAAGCCTCCGTCATGTTTTCGGAATTCACAAGAAGGGGGCGTGGCAAGTGACAGCGCCTAAGGAAATTACGAAATTGTAACTGTTAGCCTTTATTAACAAGAAATTATCTCTAAGTATATCACACTAACGCTTCGTATAAACAATCTCATGACAGTGTCAGTAGTTTTCATTTGTATACTGTAACCTCAAATGGTCACTAACAGAGCATTTACAATTAAAAGATATGACCCGTAAAATTTAGTTTAGGATCCATATTCACGTGTCTTAGTAAACCCTTTTCAACAGAAAACTTTCGAAGAATACGAATCATTTCAGAGACGAACGTTCTCCTGAAATATGTTAATTTCCATTGTATGTATCATTCATTTCACATTCAAAGAAAAAACTGTGTTGCACTAAGGAAGGAGACACCACCCCAAAAAGCAGGTATGTTACAATGTAAACCACGCAGACAGACGAATAAGCAATGGAGTTTTTGGCTAATCATAAATTTATTAAAATAATAGCCAATAACCTATCTTTCTTACGAATCAGATTGTTCTGCTTACATATAGGGCCAATTTTTTCAAAGTTATGTAGTAGACCCTCTTACATTTTTCGTAGTTTATTTACGATGTACAGGGTGATTTCTTCCACTGTTTACAAATCCTAGAGATTGATCAATGAGAGGATATGGAACAAAAATGGTCTAATGAACTTATGTCCGGAAATGCATTGTTTCCATGCTAGAGACCATTTATTCAATCATACATTGTTACAGAGACAGGTCTAATAAGCGCTGTACCATGAAGCCACAGTTACAGTATGTGTTGAAAATGGTTTGCATTTGCCTCAACACATGCGGGTGCGCGAAGTAGCATGTTGTGTCTCAGATATTTACATCAGCCAGGCTGCATAAAAAACAGTGTTACAGGCAGTATGAATACACTGCTGCGGTGTCTCTTATCTGGAATGGGCTCTCCATACACGATACTATGGCTCCATAACCAGAAATCCCACGGTTTGAGATCTAGTGTACTGTAGAGGAAGACAGAGATTGGAATACATCGAGCAAATAATTGAGGACGTAGGTTGCAGCAGATGCTACTTTGAGATGAAATGGTTGTCACAAGAGAGGAATTCGTGGTGGGCTGCATGAAACCAGTCAGAGGACTGGCGACTCAAGAAACGTTACTTGATTGACGGTTTTCCTCGTAACGTGCTATCAAAGCATCTTAGAACAGATTAGACGTACTTTTTGTTCCATAGATGCCTAGAACTTGTTATGTAACAAGAATAGATATAGAGGTGTTTTTTAAAGAAATGGAGTTACGCTTGTGTAGCTGTCACGGATCCGAAGGGAAACGGTCATCGTGGACATATTTTCATTTAAGAGGTAATAACGAGCTTTTCACAAAACATGTAAATTTACAAAACAATGAGGTGCATATTTCAATTCATATTCTATTGTAGTCACACATCACAAAACGGGAAGTCAGTTTAAAACACTTGTTTACACTGACCACATTACTGCACTGAAGATGTGCAAAAATCAGATTTCGCGTGAAGCTCAAGTTACTTGATGTTATTACAGATGTATACATCTGAATCGGCTCTACTAAGAGAATCTTCAGTGGAGTAAAAAGGGCTGGCTACCAAAAAATCTTCTAGGTTCGTATGAAACTGAACTTTGCTAGTAGTTAAATTTTTTATGGCTGCTGGCAAGTTATTGAAAATGTGTGTTCCTGTAAATGACTTTAAATCTTTGTAAAGTTTATTCTTATTTCTGGTATTGATTCTGTAAACTGAGCTGTTGATCTGAGCCGGCCGCTGTGACCGAGCGGTTCTAGGCGCTTCAGTCCGGAACCGCGCTGCTGCTACGGTCGCAGGTTCGAATCCTGCCTCGGACATGAGTGTGTGTGACGTCCTTAGGTTAGTTAGGTTTAAGTTGTTCTAGGTCTAGGGTACTGATGACCTCCTGTGTTAAGTCCCATAGTGCTTAGAGCCATTTGAACCATTTTTTTGTTGATTTGAATAAGAGAGATATTGTTCATGACAAATTTCGCTAACGAATAAGCGCATTTGGAAACAGTAGGTAGTGTTCACAGTTCCCTGAACAGACATCTGCCGGACGTTATTGAGTTCATCCCACAAATAACACGTATTACACACTTTTGAAGTTGGAGAACATTACCTTGACTTTACGAGTTAACCGAAAAATGATACTATGTGACATTATGTAACGGAAATATGCCAAACATGCTAATTTTCTTTAATTTTTATATCATCCTCATCTGAGAACATCCGAATAGGAAATAAAGATCTGTCTAACCGCTTCAGCAGTTCCGTGTTATGCTGCTCCCAAATAAATTTATTATGAAGCTGCAAGTCCAAGAATTTAACACTTCAACCTCATCTGTCTGCTTGTTTTAGACATAATGGGATGGCGAGCCTCTTACAAGTTGTGAACTGCGTATATTGTGTCTTTTCAAAATTTAGCGACGAAGAATCCGCTGGGAACCATATTTAATCTCCATGAAGATTTACCATGAACCATGGACCTTGCCGTTGGTGGAGAGGCTTGCATGCCACAGCGATACAGATAGCCGTACCGTAGGTGCAACCACAATGGAGGGGTATCTGTTGAGAGGCCAGACAAACGTGCGGTTCCTGAAGAGGGGCAGCAGCCTCTTCAGTAGTTGCAGGGGCCACAGTCTGGATGATTGACTGATCTGGTCTTGTAACACTAACGAAAACGGCCTTGCTGTGCTGGTACTGTGAACGGCTGAAAGCAAGGCGAAACTGCAGCACTAATTTTTCCCAAGGGCATACAGCTTTACTGTATGGTTAAATGATGGTGGCGTCCTCTTGGGTAAAATATTCCGGAGGTAAAGTAGTCCCCAATTCGGATCTCCGGGTCGGGACTACTCAGGAGGACGTTGTTATCAGGAGAAAGAAAACTGACGTTCTACGGATCGGAGCGTGGAATGTCAGATCCCTTAATCGGGCAGGTAGGTTAGAAAATTTAAGAAGGGAAATGGATAGGTTAAAGTTAGATAGAGTGAGAATTAGTGAAGTTCGGTAGCAGGAGGAACAAGACTTCTGGTCAGGTGACTACAGGGTTATAAACACAAAATCAAATAGGGGTAATGGAGGAGTAGGTTTAATAATGAATAGGAAAATAGGAATGCGGGTAAGCTACTACAAACAGCATAGTAAACGCATTATTGTGGCCAAGATAGATACGAAGACCATGCCTACCACAGTAGTACAAATATGGTATCATTTGAAAACAAAACTTGCTAGGATGTAATAAGAATCACAACGTATTCATTTTCCACATTTGTGAGATTAATCAGCGATCGTCTCGATTCTCTATAAAATAAAGTGTCTATCTTGAATACGATTTAATCCAAATTGGTCGTAGATCTTCTAAAGAACACTGGTTTTTAACGTGATCAGTGACGAAGCTTCCTTCATCCTGACTGTTTCCGGTGTCGTGAGCATAGGTAGTTTGCCGTATTTCCACGTTGTGCGCTTTGGCGTTGGTGTAAATAATGTACGCCAGCGGAAATTGCTATGAGGTAATCAGCCTGTCTAACTACCCGATCTACTCTTTCTACCTTTAAATGCCAGGGTGAAACTTCCATTTCGTGATTTAGTGAAATCATCTTGCTGACGTTCCACAGATGAGCGGTACCAGTAATACTGTTATTCTTAACCTTGACTTGTGTTTAACCGGGTCATATGTTGCACGATTGTCTATAAATGCGGTATAAGAAATTATGTTATATTCTTAATGATTGAATAAAATACACCATTAGACGAAAAAAAGTTGCTCCACGAAAGAATTAACTGAAATGGACAGAAATCGGTAGATGTGATGTACACTTGCAGAGAAACAAATGATTACGATTTGAGAATATCGTTGGGCTGTAAGGGTGCCGCCGATGACAACCAAAGGGGTCCTGCTATGAAGCCGGCCGAAGTGGCCGTGCGGTTAAAGGCGCTGCAGTCTGGAACCGCAAGACCGCTACGGTCGCAGGTTCGAATCCTGCCTCGGGCATGGACGTTTGTGATGGCCTTAGGTTAGTTAGGTTTAACTAGTTCTAAGTTCTAGGGGACTAATGACCTCAGCAGTTGAGTCCCATAGTGCTCAGAGCCATTTTTGAACCTGCTATGAAAACAAATGGCACCCCAGACCATTATTCCGGGTTGTCGGGTCATGTGACGGGCGACAAATGGTTCAAATGGCTCTGAGCACTATGGGACTCAACATCCGAGGTCATCAGTCCCCTAGAACTTAGACCTACTTAAACCTAACTAACCTAAGGACATCACACACATCCATGCCCGAGGCAGGATTCGAACCTGCGACCGTAGCGGTCGTGCGGTTCCAGACTGTATAGCGCCTAGAACCGCTCGGCCACCACGGCCGGCTGACGGGCGACAGTCAGGTTGTTATCCCACCGTTGTCCGAGCCCTCTCCAGACACGTCTTCGCTGGTAATCGGGGTTCAGATCGAAGCAGGACCCGTCACTGAAGACGATTCTACTCCAGTCAATGAGATTCCAGCCGAAGACGTGTCTCGAGACGCCCAGGACAGTGGTAGGATACCAATATGACGGCCGCTCGTCATATTGCCCAACAGCCAGGTGTGATGGTCTGAGGTGCCATTTCTTTTCATAGCAAGACGCTTTGGTAGTAATGTGTGGCACCCTTGCAGCACAGCGGTACCGGGACGATATTCTACGCCCAGTTTTGTTACCCTCCATAGCAAGCCATCCTGGATTTACATTTCAGCAAAAAAATGCCCGTCCACAAGCGCCGAAAGTTTTTGCTGCTTATCTTCGTGCATGCCAAACCCTACTTTGGCCAGCAAGGTGGCCGGATCTCTCCCCAAATCAGATCTTTTAGACCATGTGGGCAGGGTACTCCAATCAGGTCGGCATTTTGACGATCTGACGCTTCAGTTGGACAGAATTTGGCACGATATCAATCAAGAGAATATCCAACAACTCCGTCAATCAACGCCAAGCCGAATAACTACTTCCATCAGCACCAGAGGTGGACCAACGCATTACTGACCTGCTCATTTTGTTGACCTCTTTCGCTTGAATAAATGATCCAATATTTCTGAGCTTTGTTTGCCCGTGCATGTACATCACATCTCAAATCTACCGATTTCTGTCCCATTCGCGGAATTCTTCGAGGTGTTTTTTTTTCGTCTTATAGTGTAACATATGATATCGTCCGCAGGTGGGCACTGAGATGAACTCGAACCCGGAATTCCAGTTTTACGTAAGCGGTCGCCTTAACGGTTTCACCTATCCGAGCACGTTTTCCGTCCGACCCCAATCCAGTTTGATGCAGCGAGCAATGAGTATGGTGGACAGGGGATGCCACGTAAGTAGACGCGACATGTTGGGAATTTGGGTCGGACGGAAAGTGTGCTCAGATAGCCGACAGGTTAAGGCTGTTTGGAACGTGTCGTTACTGATCTAAAAAGGTGCGAGGGCGGGAATTGAACCGAGATTTCCTCCTTTTTCCCAAGCTTTCGCTTTGGCAGTTTTTTTATAATTATTTTACCGAATGTCCACAACAGCAACAAATGTTTCTGGCATGTATTGATGCAGTAACTGTTTACGAATTAGGCAACACTTTCCCAGATTAAGACTGAATCATACAGGTTTGTTCCTTTTTACAACTCTTCTGCCATGTATTTACTATGACCAAATTTACTACATACACAAAATCAAATAAGCAAGAGAATAAAGGCTCACGAATTGCCACACTATAAGCAAGAATTGTATATTGGGTGTATCGTATTTGTTTGCTCTCTATTGACATAGTTGTTTCTCGGTGACCCCTGTCTCCCATGCTGATCAAGATACCAAAAAAATACGGGGACC
The DNA here is from genome assembly GCF_023864275.1 of Schistocerca cancellata. Taxonomy (NCBI): domain Eukaryota; kingdom Metazoa; phylum Arthropoda; class Insecta; order Orthoptera; family Acrididae; genus Schistocerca; species Schistocerca cancellata. The sequence goes on from NC_064631.1 coordinate 396,514,909, forward strand.
CAGAGTTTATGCTTGTCTCCATAGCACCTCGTTAACTACAAGAATTCCGAAAGTAACTTGTAAAATTATACTGGTCATCAAGGGGTCGTTAATGCCGCTATTACACAGTCGTTTACACACATTATGCCTTACCTGCTGATGTTCAGAAACGACAAGTTTCACACAGAATCATTCTTTATTAAGCAATGTAGCCTTTTTAACTCAATGTAATGTGTTACGGCTAGAAAGTAGTTAAAATATAATGAAACCGTCAGAAGGGGACAAAGTGTTGAATACACTTGCCTAGTCGCAGAAAGTGCAGGTCGGGGGTTTGCTCACTCTGTAAAGCTGGATGGGCGGCGATCTAAGACACAGACAGAATGTAGTGCTGGTTCAGGCACAAGTGGTTCGGAGCACACAGTTCACAGCACATTGTTGAACATGGGGCTCCCCTGCAGACAATCGCTACAAGTTCTCATGTTGACCCAGCGGCATCGTCAATTACGACCTCAGTGGGTACGGGATCATCGATATTGTACCACTCAAAAATGAAAACGTGTAACCAGGCCAGCTGAATCACGTATCTTGTCGATGGCCGTGGCCAAATTACCTCGTCATCCAGGGGAATGACTGCACAAAACATGCTTCGCGCCACTGGTTCAGGCCAGTTTGTATTCTGCTATTGCGGACATTCAACTTGGATACGTCTGATAGGATCACACGGGGCGCTATCAGGCGTAAGCTACACGCCCACAGACCGCTGGGCCGTAGTTTACGGGAACTGTGTGAGCCGTGCGTAGCCTCTGGATACCTCCCAAGGGCTTGTGTGATCCTCACCTCGCAGAATCGATGCTATGTTGCTTTCTGAAGGTCGACCAAAACGCTGTTAAGCAGGTGACGATGACGATGTTTGGTTTGTGGGGCGCTCAACTGCGTGGTCATCAGAGCCTGTAGAAAGCCCCAATTTTTTCACAGTCCGATCTAACCACTGTCACGAATGATGATGATGATGATGATGATGAAGAAGAAGTGATGAAACTACACAAACACCCAGTCCACGGGCAGAGAAAAACTTCAACACGGGCGAGAATCGAACCAGGGACCCCGTGATCCAGGCCGGCCGGGGTGGCCGAGCGGTACTAAGCGCTACAGTCTGGAACCGCGCTACAGCTACGGTGTGTGATGTCCTTAGGTTAGTTAGGTTTAAGTAGTTCTAAGTTCTAGGGGACTGATGACCTCAGAAGTTAAGTCCCATAGTGCTCAAAGCCATTTGAACCATTTGAACCCGTGATCCAGAGGCAGCAACGCTAGCCACTAGATCACTGCGGACGTTAAGCAGGTGAACATAATGCTTTCGCTCATCAGTGTATATTACATACATATGTGGAAGAAGTATATCTAACAAAATAAATAATAAAATTTCTCATACTATAAGTTAAAAATTTTAAAAGATAAACATGCTGAATATAAGGGGCAATCAAATAAAAACGAGACAAATGGAAGAAGTAAGAAAACTGTTTATTATTTCAAAAGTAATCACCATAACGTTAAAACATTTATCTCACTGTGAGACAAGACGGTCAGTGCCTTCACTGAAAAACGTTTGCGGTTGTCTAAGGAACCACGATTTTACCCAGCCATGTGTCTCTTCATCCGAAGCAAATCGACGGCCACGGCGTGTAAGGACTTTACAGCGGAACTTCTGCAGCGTGGTTCACACAATAACCACGCCAATTCCGGGGAAGTCAGGAGGACATATTTCTTTGACTGCATGGGCCCGCTGCTAATTGACTTTCTGGAACACAGCGCCACAGTTAACGCACAGTAAATCGTGGACACTTTACAAGGAATGAAGCACGCCATCGAGTCCAGACGTCCAGGAATATTGACGGACGGCGTTATTCTGTTGCAGGGTAAAATCCGCTCACATGTTTCGACCAGGCTCCAGAAGTTTCGTCGGGAAGCCCTTACACATTCTGTATGGGGTCCTGGCCTCTCCCAATGCTATTTCCATGTTTTTAGAGCCATGAAGAAAGACATTCATGGTCGTCGATTTGCTTCCGACGAAGAGATGCACACCTGGGTACAATCATGGTTCCGTAGGCAACCGAAACATTTTTTCATGAAGGCATTGATCGTCTTGTCTCACAGTAGGATAAATGTATACACATATGTGGCGATTATTTTTCAAATAGTAAACAGTAACTTTACTTTTTTCTTCTGTCTCAGTTTCATTTAATCGCTCCTTGTATGTGACTGGAGTTCGAGACGAGATTTACTGTGTCATTATATAAACTGGTGCAACGAAAGACAGATTTGTAGTCGATCGATGTCATAGTGACGTCATCTGCAGGAACATACCAGGCTGAACAATGAAGTATACATGGCCTGACAAAAGAAGTGATGGGCCCAAAAGACATGTTCGTATGTCAATGAAACTTCATACATTTAGATACCATCGGCGGATTTGGAAATGATGAGAGTTGCAATTCTCTGTGAAAGTCAGAACGATCAGCTAAGTGCATTTGTGGTTTTCGTATATAGCTTTGCTACCAAGCCTGGTAGGGTATATAAGGGCCGTGAACAGACTCAAATGTTGTGTCATCACTGTGAAATACACGGACACGTGGCTTACTAGTGTGAGGCAGCACTATAAGCACCTGGCAGAGTTGGGACAGGTCTCGATTTGGCCAGCTGGTCGAATCCTGCAATATCCAGATTTGTAGGGCGTTCAGATGAGACAATGGCCCGATGTTCGTCTGCATGGGAACGTGAGGGCAGGCATAATCGTCATCAAGCTTCTGTTCGACCACGTCTGACCATCACAATGGATGGTAGAGTTGGGAGGGGTCTCCATTTGACCAGCTGGTCGAAACCTGAAATATCCACATTTGTGGGATATTCGGATTAGACAATGGCCCAATGTTCGCCTGCATGGGAACGTGAGGGCAGGCATAATCGTCATCAAGCTTCTGTTCGACCACGTCTGACTACCACAGTGGAGGATGGCTGTATTGCTCACCAAACATATCGTGACCCCTTAACAACCACTCCTGCCATACGAGGACAAGTAAAGGTCATCCTGCACCAATCTGTGTCATCTCGCACCATTGGTCGGAGACTAGCAGACGCCGGAGTACGGAATTAACGTCACATGTGTACGCTGCCGTTAACACCACAACACAAACGACGTTTTTTGAAGTGGTGCCATGAGTGGGAGGCGTGGGCTGTTGATGAATGGCGTCACATTGTGTTCAGTGACGAATTGCGGTTGTGAACTACTCTGTATAGCCATCGTCGGTAAGTATAGCTGCGAGTTGGCAATAGGTATCATTCTTCGAATGTACAGCTGTGTTACATCTGGCGTCACGGTGTGGGGAGCCATCGGGCGTCACTTCAGGTAGCGGCTGGTGGAGACTGACGAAACTCTCTTGTCAGAACGGTATGTCAGAGGCATCCTGCGTCCTCAGATTATCCATGTTGAGACTCTGTCTTGGTGTAATTTTTCAAGAGAACAGTAATCTCCCCTCTCTGCGCTTGTCTCTATGAACAGTCCGAGTGATGTTGAGGTACTCGCGTGGCCAACGAGGTCTCCAGAAATCTCCCCGACAAAATGTCTGGGACCAACTCGGACGTCACCTCTGTCCTAGTTCTAGTATCCACGATGTGAAGGGCGCGTGTGACCCTAGTTGGTTTTGCGTCCTAAAACAAAACAAGCAATGTGAAGGACCAGTTACAATAGTTGTGGGCCACATTGTCTCAGGGGAGGATACAACGGCTTTATGACACTCTTGCTCACTGACTATGTGCATGCTTATAGGTCCGATGCGGTGCGACGTCATACTGATAAATCTGTTCGTGCTCTCAAGTCCTTTGTAAATTTGACTCTATATGGTAATCACTGAAGTGACATCACATAACGTCTCAGCTCTTGTTACCTCCTCCTGTTCTGCATACTTCCCTAATCAGGCAGAGTAAATAGGTATGTTATGTATAAAAAATGTGCTAATAAATGTGTCACCCTAACCACCACCTCGGAAGTCGTCGTATATTCCCAGAAAAGTGCCAAATAAGTGGCACAGTGATCATTGCAAAAATCATAGACTCTCGTTTCATTCCTAGGTCGCGCCCTAACTACCTCTGAAATTTCGGCATATTCTGGAAAAAGAGACAAACAAGTGGGACAGTGATGGATGTAAAACCACAGAATACTCTGTAAAAACGCCATACATTTGGGACAGTAAAGAATCCTTGCTCTGTTCCATTCCCTTCAAGCTTCAGACCGTCTATAAACTTTAAATCAGCTAACGGTTGCTCCATACTGATCGAACTCACAGAAAACAAGACAGATATTCACTTTCCAATAAGAAGTAACGCACAAAAAGCCTAAAAAATTACCATCAAGTATATATCATCGTCTTGCCTTTGGAAAGGGGATAAACAGTACGGTAATTACAATTGCATGAAATCTACAAAGGCTTAAATAAAATTAAATCCGACCAATACCCAGAATAAGGTTCAAGAGAAAAAATAAGTAGATTAAAACAAAATAAACATAACTGTTTTAATTTGTGTTCCACCACTGTTCGTTTTCGAGAATCCGCTCTCTTCGTAGTTAAAGCGCATCGTAAATCGATAAACTAATTAGATCGTACATAATCCGTCCTCAGTAAACGTGCCAACTTTCCTTCCGTCCAGACTAATACTAAGGTTTAGCCAGGTACAGTGACTAATCAGTCATTTAGTAACATAAATAATTTTAACAGAGGATTGTGTGATACTCAAGGAGGGGTAGTCGTACTGGATGCAGCTTCAGCGAACAAAACGATTGCACTTGCAGTGTCAGCCTCCATCGGAGAGGGATAGCTTCATTAGATATAATTTCGAGCATCGAAAAACATTGACAGCTTCAGCAGATAACAAGTATTAATACTTCGAGTCAACAAGCAGTTTAAACACATCCTTCTCTTATTCAAACAAAATGGTTCAAATGACTCTGAGCACTATGGGACTTAACATCTGAGGTCATCAGTCGCCTAGAACGTAGAACTACTTAAACCTAACTAACCTAAGGACATCACACACATCCATGCCCGAGACAGGATTCGAACCTGCGACCGTAGCGGTCGCGCGGTTCCAGACTGAAGCGCCTAGAACCGCTCGGTCACAACGGCCGGCGTTTAAACAAGCATGATATTTATTTAGAAGCATTCTCTTGGGTAAAATTATACCATCTTTTTTATATTTGATTGATTCTTGTAGAACGTGTGTGTGTATGTCAAGAGTTAGAATCTGATGCGAAGTGCAGTTACTATACATAATATCAGAGCTAGTTATAATTTAACGATGATAACATAGCAAGCAACAATAAACTCGTTGATGACGTGTGGTATTACATTTTAGCTAGCAGAAGCTATTTTATATTATAAAAAATTTATATGTGCCAGTGTTGTGTATTTGGATAGATTTTTGCATGCAAATTTCATTCTACGACAGAGTAAAGAATACCAGTGGGAGGACTGTAGTATCAGCATTAAAGAACTAGCAATGGTAGTAGTTGAATTTGTTAATGGGCAATATGAAATTAATAATGGATGTTCGTAACAATGATCACACAGTAAAATTTACTCAGTTGCTGGCAACTGAAATAACAAGTAAAGCGTCGTAAAAAAAATTGAAAAGAAAAACTTAGTCACTCGGGAATATATATATAAAAGATTACTTTTTCTTCGTCAATCACGGTGACTGATTGACATTTGAAACAATTTACAATTAAAAAAACTTTCCAAGACTCAATTACCTTCACAGTTCCACGCAGTGAAGAGTTCGTTTGTTTATGAATTGCAAAACTTAAATTGTAGGCTCAATTCAGTTTCAGCTGACAAATCATTGCCACAGTGGAACAAAATATAGTTCTCATACAAACTTCGCTTAGTGTCACGAAACCAAATTAAGCAATAAAATAATGATTTAGAAGACTCAACAAAAAGTTCCACTTCATGTGCCTCCATAGAGAGCAAACGTATTTGTCAAATTTGCTCTTGTCGATCCACGGATCTGTCGAACAAATCTGTACACGATCCAACGAGTTTGTCAGCTTAACCTTGCTTATAAAGCAGACGCTGTTCACGCACGCAGTATTTTGACACCAGTGGGAATGGCTTCAAACGCAGATAAAGCATTTCTAACACCGGCTCTGCCACTGTGTTTAAAAAAGATGAAGGTCCAGGGAATGGTTTAAAATGAGAGAGAAACATACGCATGAAAAACTATGAAATATTATACGTGGAACCTGATGATTACATCAAGTTTCTTCGAATGGATAAAGAAACTTCAACTTGTTTGGAGTTACTTCGTCCTCATACAGAATAAGAAGTTACAAGTACGCGAAAATTTATTCCCTTCTGCTTGGTCCCCTAATGGCAGTTCATTATAATAGCACAACGTGGGAACATATAGTCAATATCGAACGTGGAAGCACTGAACAACTCCGATTATTTTGATTTTATTGCACTCCCGCTTATGTATTGTGCATACAGTATTGATTTTCTTCTTAATTTCTTCCTGGATGACATATGGCTGGGAAAGATGCGACGCCTCTATCAGTTTGGTAATTGCAGTGCTACAGCTAGATAAATTGTAATAAATGTCTTTTTCGCTAAACACATGCGGCGAAACATCAACACAAGCATCGTCCGCCATCTTGTCAAATTTTCTGTCAATCAAAATTTATCTCAAATACTTTCTCTGTCTGACAAAAGTGTTAAGTATTTGGCAAGCACAGTAAAGATTGACAAATTGTTTGACCGTGTAGGAGATCACAGTTATCGCTGAAATAACAGGTTTTCGGTTATACCGGTTCTTTTCATCTCCAGTTTACGCTGACTGTTAAAACCGTTCAGTATAACCGGCTCCTGAAATATTTTCGGTTTTCTGTTGCTGTTAGTTCCTGTAATAACGCAGACTTTAAATAAAGATTGAAAAATTCTAATGAAGGTGAAGAGTAGGAGATTTTGATCGATATGTGGTTGTGTCCGAAATCGTGCTCTTTATTGCCAGCAAAGATTACGCGGCGATGAGTGGAAGGTTACAATTTTGTAGCTTCCGGCATCGTCACCTTGCGATGGAATCAGTTTTTCACCCTGAAGCAACCGCAAAATGAAGGGCTGAGTTGTAACTCTAATTTCGCAGCGCTTCAATCAAATTATAGATGTATCAATCAAATGTAGCGTCTTCTCCAAGGAACAGTGCGAACTTTTTCTCCTTACATGATGTCAAAAGTTTGTCGAGCCTCCTCCAGTTTTTAATCTTTTAAAGCAAATGGAGCGTTGTACTTCATTGCTACCGCACATCATAAAATACTTCAAAACTAGGAATGATACCATTCTCCAATACAAATGACGTCAGAGGACGACACACTGCAGACCAGATCGGAGCAAGTTTAGTGCACTGGACATATAAGCATACCGTCTAATAGGCCACGCCGCAAGGCAAAAGTTGCATTACTGCCTCTGCATTGCTGTATCCATTCTTACATCATTTGTTTGTTGCTCGTCTTTAGCTGTAGGCGTTGTTATGAAAATAATGCTGATCGCTTTTTCCAATTTCTATAGGCGCTCCATCTTCAGGCCACAAGTGGCCCATCGGGACTATCGGACCGCCGAGTTGTCCTCGGCTGAGGATGCGGATAGGAGAGGCGTGTGGTCAGCACACCGCTCTCCCGGTCGTTATGACGGTTTTCTTTGACCGGAGCCGCTACTATTCGGTCGAGTAGCTCCTCAATTGGCATCACGAGGCTGAGTGCACCGCAAAAAATGGCAACAGCGCATGGCGTCCCGGATGGTCACCCATCCAAGTGCCGGCCACGCCCGACAGCGCTTAACTTCCGTGATCTGATGGGAACTGGTGTATCCACTGCTGCAAGGCCATTGCCCCCAATTTCTATAATAACCCAATATTTCGAAGCTATGGAAATTTTATGAGTAAACAGTACTCGTTTTTAAAAAATAGTTTCATTTGAACAATAAAAATTTTAGGACTGCTGCTGTGGCATGTCGCTATGACAGTTATATACCGAGTTATTAGTCAAAAATGAAGAAAAAAGATCTGTTGTAACCGAGACCAAACAAATACTGAAAAATACCATTTATTTTGTAAGGTGGCTATAATTTCGCACCTTACAAGCGTGATCTACAATGTGATCTACAATGACATTAGGTATTATTTGATAGGTAGTACATCGTATATATGAATATTTAAAGGAGACTGACATTGTCATGTACTTCACTGGCGTCTGTACTCGGTGTAGATAACACCATTCCCCGTTTATTTTAACAAAAATGGTTCAAATGGCTCTGAGCACTGTGGGACTTAACTTCTGAGGTCATCAGTCCCCTAGAACTTAGAACTACTTAAACCTACCTAACCTAAGGACATCACACACATCCATGCCCGAGGCAGGATTCGAACCTGCGACCGTAGCGGCCGTTCGGTTCCAGACTGAAGTGCTTAGAACCTCTCGGCCACTCCGGCCGGCCCAGCGGAGGAGAGACGAGATCTTTCGCTGTGAGCGCCCATGTGTGACAGTCGCTCGATATCAGCTTTGTTGGTACAGACGGACTTGCTGTCTTTGCTCTCAGGAGAGTTTATAGTTAGAGCAGTTAGGCACTGTACTGTTGCGAACCTATACGATTCTGGATTTCACCTCCGGGTTGGAAGTCGTCGTTGAGTACGCAGTGTTCAGTAATTGAGAGCACTTCTTCTGCCTATACTTACGTTGAGACATAATCTGAGCTCCGTCTTTGTGGCTGGAATTTCGCCTTTCTCGTCTGTTGAACACAGATAGGAGAAGACAGTATTATAGTATATAAGTCAGAGGACCGTCTTCAGCAGTCCCAGTGTTTGAAAGAGTTTATTTGTGGCTGGAGTTCTTCCATCGTCGCAGACGAGTACGAGAACCATCACTTTGACGCACCGGCTGCAATACATATGGTGATATCTCAAATTGCCTCGGCTTATTAGGGCTATAAAAGCTAAACATCTGTGATCACGTGAGTTTATTTCCACTGAGGTTAAAGACCACGGTAGATCATCATTCAAGTAGTGTCTTCTAGTGTTTGGTACGTGGATGATGTCAGTCATTTCGCGTTATTGATATTAAATCGCACAGTCATAATAAGGGGCAGAGTTCGGCAATTGATTAGTAATTTTACTTGGGAAATGTAAACTTTGTAATATAAAGGTTTTTTTTCTACAATTAATATATAAGCAGGAACAACGTTTATCATTAATTTATGTTTAGATTGTAATTTATAGGATTAAGAGAACCTAAGATCTGCTTCAGAGGGTAGTAAGACAGGGCCAAATCTTCATTTTAGCGTTTATTATTTTCCGTCGCCCATATTCATTTTACACCCGCCTGGAGTAGCATTTTGGTATTTAAAACTAAAACAACGTTTTCGGTTTTTAACCGGTCGATTTTTCCCATCCCTAGTAGAAGGGCCTTTTGACATGGGTAAGCGCAGTGCGATCAGGCTAACTACAGATAGTAGTAGGAGACGTTACCGCCGCGCGGAGTGGCCGCGTGGTTTGAGGCACCATGTCACGGATTGCGCTGCCTCTCCCGCCGGAGGTTTGAGTAGTCCCTCTGACTTGGGTGTGTGTTATTTTAGCGTAAGTTAGTTTAAGGACTGTGTAAGTCTAGTGACCGATAACCTGAGCAGTTGGGTCCCTTAGGAATTCACACATATATGAACATCTTTGGACGACGTTACCGTCCCCTCAGCGCCAAATTTCCGTTCAGAGAATCCTTGAAGGTGACACACGGTGCCGTTTCGTTCCGTCTACGGTCGGCCTGAAAAGCACCATTTGAAATAAACTGTGGGTTGTTTCGACGTGCCACTGTGACGTCCAGTGTGACCTAGCATTACCTCGGAAATTGTTTTGTTTCCTCCGCGATGAGTGAAGCGTCTACATCTACATCTACATCTGCATCCATACTCCGCAAGCCACCTGACGGTGTGCGGCGGAGGGTACTTTGAGTACCTCTATCGGTTCTCCCTTCTATTCCAGTGTCGTATTGTTCGTGGAAAGAAAGATTGTCGGTATGCGTCTGTGTGGGCTCTAACCTCTCTGATATTATCCTCAAGGTCTCTTCACGAGATATACGTAGGAGGGAGCAATATACTGCTTGATTCCTCGCTGAAGGTATGTTCAAGAAACTTTAACAAAAGCCCGTACCAAGCTACTGAGCGTCTCTCCTGCAGAGTCTTCCACTGGAGTTTATCTATCATCTCCGTAACGCTTTCGCCATTACTAAATGTTCGTGTAACGAAGCGCGCTGCTCTCCGTTGGATCTTCTCTACATGTTCTATCAACCCTATCTGGTACGGATCCCATACTGGTGAGCAATATTGAAGCAGTGGGCGAACAAGTGTACTGTAATGTACTTCCTTTGTTTTCGGATTGCAATTCCTTAGGATTCTTCCAATAAATCTCAGCCTGGCATCTGCTTTACCGACGATCAACTTTATATGATCATTCCATTTTAAATTACTCCTAATGCGTTCTCCCAGATAATTTATGGAATTAACTGCTTCCAGTTGCTGCCTGCTATGTTGTAGCTAAATGATAAGGGATCATTTCTTTCTATGTATTCGCAGCACAGTACACTTGTCTACATTGAGATTCAATTGTCATTCCCTGCACCATGCGCCAGTTCGTTGCAAATCGTCCTACATTTCAGTACAATTTTCGGTTATTACAACCTCTCGATATACTACAGCATCATCCGCAAAAAGCTTCAGTGAACTTCCGATGTCATCCACAAGGTCATTTATGTATATTGTGAATAGCAACGGTCCTACGGCACTCCCCTGCGGCACACCTGAAATCACTCTTACTTCGGAAGACTTCTCTCCATTGAGAATGACATGCTGCGTTCTCTTATCTAGGAACTCTTCAATCCAGTCACACAATTGGTCTGATAGTCCATATGCTCTTACTTTGTTCATTAAACGACTATGAGGAACAGTATGGAACACCTTGCGGAAGTCAAGAAACACGATATATACCTAGGAACCCGTGTCTATGGCCCTCTGAGTCTCGTGCACGAATAGAGCGAGCTGGGTTTCACACGATCGTCTTTTTCGAAACCCATGCTGATTACTACAGAGTAGATTTCTAGTCTCCAGAAAAGTCATTATACTCGAACGTAATACGTGTTTCAAAATTCCATAAGTGATCGACGTTAGAGATATAGGCCTATAGTTCTGCACATCTGTTCGACGTCCCTTCTTGAAAACGGGGATAACCTGTGCCCTTTTCCAATCCTTTGGAACGCTACGGTCTTCTAGAGACCTACGGTACTCCGCTGCAAGAAGGGGGGCAAGTTCCTTGGCGCCAGACGCAGTCGCAGAGCGCGGCTACAGCCTCGGCGCCCCGGGCGTGTTGCAGAGCAGCAGCGGAGCTCGGCGGCGCGGCAGGCGGAGGAGAGCGGGCGCGGCCCGCGCGAGGCCTGGACGTACGACGGGCCGCCGCGCACCCCGGAGCCCGAGGGGCGCGCCACGCCGCCGCACAACGGCGCGCACGTCAAGTTCGAGGTGCCCAAGGTGCCCGTCATATTCGTCCTCGGTGAGTCTGCCTCTCTCATCTACTTCTACCTCTTTTAAAATTATCCTCTATCACCGCAATAGCTGTACTTAGTGAAGCAGGGGAAGGTCGAGCAGTATCGACCGCGTAAGCTTTTTCGAAATTCCAGAGAAAATATAAAAATGCAGTAAATGAAGCAGACAAAAAGGAATAGAAAAGTCTCAAAAATGAGATCGACAGGAAGTGCAAAATGGCTAAGCAAGGATGGCTAGAGGACAAATGTAAGTATGTAGAGACTTATCTCACTAGGGTAAGATAGATACCTGCCTACAGGAAAATTAAAGAGATCTTTGGAGAAAAGAGATCCACTTGAATGAATATCAAGAGCTCAGATGGAAACCCAGTTCTAAGCAAAGAAGGGAAAGCAGAAAGCTGGAAGGAGTATATAGAGGGTCTGTACAAGGGCGATGTACTAAGGACAATATTATGGAAATGAAAGAGGATGTAGATGAAGATGAAATGGGAGATATAACACTGCGTGAAGAGTTTTACAGAGCAGTGAAAGACCTGAGTCAAAACAAAGGCCCCTGGAGTAGACAACATTCCATTACAACTGATGACAGCATTGGGAGAGCCAGTCCTGACAAAACTCTACTATCTGGTGAGCAAGATGTATGAGACAGGCGAAATAATTCCAATAATAATAATTCCAATCCCAAAGAAAGCAGATGTTGACAGATGCGAGAATTACCGAACTATCAGCTTAATAAGTCACGGTTGCAAAATACTAACGCGAATTCTTTACAGACGAATGGAAAAACTAGTAGATGCCGACCTCGGGGAAGATCAGTTTGGATTCCGTAGAAATATTGGAACAAGTGAGGCAATACTGACCCTACGACTTATTTTAGAAGATAGATTAAGGAAAGGCAAACCTACGTTTCTAGCATTTCTAGACTTAGAGAAAGCTTTTTACAATGTTGACTGCAATACTCTCTTTCAAATTCTGAAGGTGGCAGGGGTAAAATACAGGGAGCGAAAGGCTATTTACAATTTGCGCAGAAACCAGATGGCATTTATAAGAGTCGAGGGGTATGAAAGGGAAGCAGTGATTGGGAAGGGAGGGAGACAGGGTTCTAGCCTCTCCCCGATGTTATTCAATCTGTATATTGAGCAAGTAGTGAAGGAAACAAAAGAAAAATTCGGAGTAGGTATTAAAATCCACGGAGAAGAAATAAAAACTTTGAGGTTCACCGATGACATTGTAATTCTGTTAGAGATAGCAAAGGACTTGGAAAAGCAGTTGAACGGAATTGGTAGTGTCTTGAAAGGAGGCTATAAGATGAACATCAACAAAAGCAAAACGTGGATAATGGAATGTAGTCGAATTAAGTCGGGTGATGCTGAGGGAATTAGATTAGGAAATGAGACACTTAAAGTAGTAAAGGAGTTTTGCTGTTTGAGGAGCAAAATAACTGATGACGGTCGAAGTAGAGAGGACATAAAATGTAGACTGGCAATGGCAAGGAAAGCGTTTCTGAAGAAGAGAAAGTTGTTAACATCGAGTATAGATTAAGTGCCAGGAAGTCGTTTCTGAAAGTGTAGCCATGTATGGAAGTGAAACATGGACTATAAATAGTTTGGACAAGAAGATAATAGAAGCTTTCGAAATGTGGTGCTACAGAAGAATGCTGAAGATTAGATGGGTAGATCATGTAACTAATGAGGGTGTATTGAACAGAATTGGGAAGAAGAGGAGTTTGTGGCACAACTTGACAAGAAGAAGGGACTGGTTGGTAGGACATGTTCTGAGGCATCAAGGGATCACAAATTTAGTACTGGAGGGCAGCGTGGAGGGTAAAAATCGTAGAGGGAGACCAAGAGATGAATACACTAAGCAGATTCAGAAGGATTTAGGTTGCAGTAGGTACTGGGAGATGAAGAAGCTTGCACAGGATAGAGTAGCAAGGAGAGCTGCATCAAACCAGTCTCAGGAGTGAAGACCACAACAACAACAACGGCCTGACAAATAATGTGAAGCACCGTTGTTGGATGTCAGTGCAACTTAGAGACGTTCACACCATCAGCTGGTATGTACACTCATGCTCATAAATTAAGGATAACTGCAGAATGTGGTGCAACACAACGTGGCACGACACAAAATTGGCGCTAATAGCATAATCACATAGGGGACACACACGACACATATCTGTAAGTCCACGGTATTGGTGATAAGTTGAGAAAACCGTCCCGAAACACATGTGCTACAAAACGCAACTGTTTCCTGCGCATGTACCCCGACATCAATACGGGATATGATCATCATACACACGTACACAGGCCGCACAACGGGTTGGCATACTCTGGATCAGGTGGTCGAGCAGCTGCTGGGGTATAGCCTCCCATTCTTGCACCAGTGCCTTTCGGAGCTCCTGAAGTGTCGTAGGGGTTTGAAGAAGTGCAGCGATGCGTCGACCGAGAGCATCCCAGACGTGCTCGGTGGGGTTAAGGTCTGGAAAACAGGCAGGCCACTCCATTCGCCTGATATATTCTGTTTCAAGGTACTCCTCCACGATGGCAGCTTTGTGGAGCCGTGCGTTATGATCCATCAGAAAGGAGGTCGGACCCACTCCACCCCTGAAAAGGCGGACATATTGGTGCAAAATGACGTCCCGATACGCCTGACCTGTTACAGTTCCTCTGTCAAAGACATGCAGGGGTGTACGTGCACCAATCATAATACAGGTCCCTTCCAAGGACATTAAGGGATTAGTATCTGGTTCCTGGTTCACGCCAGATGAAAACCCGGCGAGAATCACTGTTCAGACTATACTTGGACTCATCCGTGAACATAACCTGGGACCACTGTTCCAATGACCATGTACTCTGTTCTTGACACCAGGCTTTACGGGCTCTCCTATGACTAGGGGCCAGTAGAATGCACCTTGCAGGTCTCTGGGCGAATAAACCAGGTCTGTTCAGTCGTCTGTAGACTGTGTGTCTGCAGACAAATGTTCCAATGGCTGCGGTAAGGTCCCGAGCAAGGCTACCTGCAGTACTCTGTGGCCATCTGCAGGCACTGATGGTAAGATATCAGTCTTCTTGTGGTGTTGTACACTGTGGACGTCCCGTACTGTAGCGCCTGGACACGTTTCCTGTCTGCTGGAATCGTTGCCATAATCTTGAGATCACACTTTGTGGCACAAGGAGGCCCCGTGCTACAACCTGCTGTATTTGACCAGCCTCCAGTCGCGCTAGTATTCTACCCCTCATAACGTCATTAATATGTGGTCTTTGAGCCATTTTCAACACACAATCACCATTAGCACGCCTGAAGACGTCTGCATACTTAGTAGCTGCACCGTACTCTGACATGTACCAACACACCTCTGCGTATGTGGACTGTTGCCAGCGCCATCGTGTGACGACCGCAGGTTAAATACACCGCATGGTCATACCCCAAGGCGATTTAAACCCGCAAACTGCCCACCAGAGCGTTGTTTCACCATGTATCAGCATTATCCTTAATGTATGAGCATGAGTGTAGTTTGCCTACTTGTTCCTTGCTGGTACCTGTTGTTCGCTGCAAACTCGCGAATTCAGCAGCCCTCAGACGTGCGTCCTCACGTCTTTACAAAAAATCGTAGTAAATTTACCTGCTTTCATTTTTGTCTTATTCAACCGATGCTTGGTTTCAGTAGCTCTGCAAGTTTGTTCACTTGATTTAAGAACTCGTCTTACTGAAGGGCCAAACTTCAAACATTATCGTCTGGTATTGTTTCCTGAATGTTCTCGGAAATAAACTTGTTGCTTTCTAAAAAAGGTTCATGTCCACCTTTTTATACTTCCCCTAAAGCTTTGTCTGCCGTTCAATGCATTTTTGGAACCGAATGTTCCTCTCTCGCTTTTCTGATTGTCATTGCGAGAAGTTTGACTTTTTCATACGGTTTCCTTCATGTTATTTACATTCCATTTATATTCTGACGTGTTCAAGTTTGACTGTTAAGGAAAAAACCCAGCCTACAGTACAGAAAGTAATATTAGTTGTTCATCTTCATATTTTAATACTAGTAGTATCTAAAAACATAATAAAATGTTATATTACTTAGCTGGAAACAAAACACAACACTCCGTAGCTCATATACCGATTAACTTACTTGGCGCGGATAACTTGTTTCCACTCCGAAACGCACTGTTATTTTGAGTCGCGTTCATCATTTGTTCACACTGCGGTGTGGTGACAGATGCCGTTACTAGCACTGTACTCTCGTTTCGTTCCTAGAAATATTTTTAATGAAACTGAAGGGCGCAGACTTCGATCTCAGATAAACGTAGATACAGATAGAAATAAAAATATACAATAATATTGCATTTGCCTAGCACTGATTCTGGTGCAAGGCATAGAATCTAGATAACGTATGAAAAAATAAAAATATAAATTGAGTAGGCTTTCACTTGACGTTTTCTTTTAAATACCTTGTCACTCAACGTACAATTCAGCTTAACTGTCTGGTCAATGCCAAGAATGCATTATGTGTTACTGAAATGCGCTATGTTGGAAGCAAAGCATGGAACACTTACTTCCACAAAGTAGTCGTCAGTTTGTTGTATATCAGAAGTTCTTGGTGCAATGTACATTGCGAATTAGCTCTGTAATTGCCACACTGATCTGCACTTGGAGCAGTGATATAGTACTAATTTCATTTCGGAATACAACTGTTTACAGTAGTCAGGATTTGTGAAAATATCTTGGACGCAACTCATAATGTGAAAAATGAATGAATAAATGAATAGGAAGGAAATTAACCATTTATTTATAAAAAATTAATTACTGTTATATTTAGCCTCAAAAGGTTTGATAAAAGTTGACTGATGTACTTAAAATGACTTAACTTTCGGAAAATTTTGGATGTCTAATTATGTAATAAATTATATGCCCTAGAACAGCGTTCGCAAAATAGAGCAAATGAATCTGTTTTTGGATGGTACCCACTTTGAGAAAACACAATTTTGTCTTCTTCTACCCAAACATGTTTCGCTGAAGATACAGCACCATCAGTGCTTTTCTTTCTCTGAAACAACAAGTAAAATGTCCTTCACTAACTGTAATTTGAGTTTTTAAGAAACTATTCACAAATAAAAAAAGACAAGATTTTTATATGTATCTTGTTACTGCTATATACTGTGGTTTCTATGGTTTCTACATTTTGCGTTACATTAGTTATTCTTTCACAGTTTGTCATCTGCAGCCAGAGAGAACTTAATGTAGAAAATTATTTGTATCAGAAATTTACGGCTGGGATTTTCCATCCTGCACCTTATATGTGGCTATGTTAAAAGGCGATTCTGAAGTTGCAATATAAAACACTTCATTAACTGCACAAATTCCCAATGGAGTTTGTCCCAAAAACAACTTAAAGAACGTTCGCGATCACTTGAAATAACAAACACACAGTTTACTGGCGTGGCACTAGGTCTGCGGAAAGCCTCATTCTGCATGGCTGTAGGGCGGCGTCTGTGAGGGATCGCGCTATGTGGAGTAACATAGGCAGGACAACAGTTCAAAGCAGAGGGGAGCGTCCTGGCGCGTCTTGGGATTTCCCTTTGATGGACGCCGTTTTTCTGTTGCACTCCCTGCGTGAAATCTTAGCTGGTACTCGTGGTGGAGGCTGCAACAAACTGCGTATGGACATACACTGTCGTGACATGTGGTGCCCAGCATGAATACACAATCGCCGGAGGAGAGACACTTGTGGGCGAAGGGTAGGCAACCCCGCATGACAGACACGTCGGACTGGCAGCGGACATAGGCGGCCTACGGCCCGTATGCAAAGCGGATGTTATAGTTAACATTACTTTGCCCTATGTGGAAAATTGTGTGTGTGTTTTTAGTTTGTGTGTACAATAGTTTTCGTTTTTTCTTATTTTCCAATAACTGTCAGCGTAAAGAACCAGAACTTTTTAAAGTTTCACTCTCGCTGTTTACAAACCTACAGGAACAAGATGGCGGACAATAGAAGAGTTGAACGTGTTCTGAGCCGGAGATTTTAATCTTTGAGAGGCCTATCTTACACTGTGTATTTGTGTCTGTTATCTGACAGTTTTTTGAGGGAAACGAACAGTATTCCATTGCCGAGAGATGTGTACTCGTTTATTACTTTTTTCCTTGAACTGTGACCATTTTTATTTGGGAATGTTCCTTAGTTATTAGTTTCTGTGGGGGAAGCTGTTGGTACGCTTGAGAATTTTTAAGACTGTGTTGACATCTGTTGCTTGTGTTTCGTATGCGTAAGGTGTTCTGCGATTATAGAATGACAGCTGTCACTTTATAGGGATCTTCTGTGTTCTGTGTACCTAATATTGAAATCTGTGCTTGTCTGTTTAATATAAAACGCACTGCAGTTATGATATGTCAGTTAGTAACTACCAGATGTGTTGTGTTTGTCTGTGTTGTTGCTGGATGTCCTTAGCTTACTCTTTATTGAGATATCTGTTCTGTAGGTAATATTTGTCCTTGTTTTTTTGATGGCTATTTTGTGGGCCGCTTTGTTGTTTTATTGATGGTGTACCACTTACTTGTTGCTGTGGGTTTCTTGTTCATGTGTGCTTGTGTGTGTGTTACTTGTGTTCATGTTCTATACGCCTGTGTTTGTCTATCGGCGACGACCTGTTTGTTTGTTATTTGTCGCTTGAATTCTTGTTTCAATTTTGTGACTCAGTTTGTGCGTAATGAATGTGTTGTGTCCATTCTCCATGGCTATTTTTTCGATTATCTGTAGTTCATTTTTGTATTTGTCTTCATTAAGTGGAGTTTTATTGTCTATACAGCACGTGTTGGAGACCAGCTTGTTTGTGTGTTATCACGTGGTTTGAGTTTTTGTGTGTGGCTGTGCTGATGGTGGTGATTTTCCTGAAAATGGAGATTTGGTGTTGGTGGTTGTTATGTATGTGTATTGTGAGTTCAAGAAAGTTTAACTGTTTACCATTTTCTCCTTCCTTGGTGAATCTTATTTTTGGATGGATAGTGTTTGTCATTGTCAGGTTGATATGTTCGGATTTTACTATGATTTCAATGTATTTTTTTCTGAGTGTGATGGGCTTACTAGCCAGTGGATTTCTTGTCAACATGTTCCGTAATCACAATGAGCACAAAATATTTGCAAGCATTGCAAACCCAGACAACACAAAGTTGTGTGCCAAGGGCCATGTCCCAGTGCTGACACCAGTTCCTGCCAGATGTCAAAGTTAAACACCATCGGGGCATGGCCAGTATTTGGATGGGAGATCGCCCAGTTATGGTGCGTGCTGTTCGCAATTTTCGCTTTACCTTCACAGCAGAGAGGGCAGAGGATGTGGTGGGGTCAGGCTCGTGATCACCAGTCTTGGCACCAATGTCCTGGATTAAATTAAAAACCCTCTACAGTAACTCATAAAGTGATGGCATGTGACACTGTTGATAGCCATCTGACTATCATACGGGCACATTAAACTTGGCAGACCTCTTTGTGCCAGCACTGGGTTTCACCTTCTCCTTTCTCTCATTATCATCCAACAAATGCATGACACTGTACTACATTCACACTCATTACAGTCACCTACACTTAAGTTACACTTACACAACACAAAATGCTCACCTTTTGTGAGAAAAGATGCCTTTGTGTGTGAACAGTAGAAAACACCTTTGTAATTCAGTTGGTTGAACATGCCATTCAGAGTTTATTTATTTATTTATTGTTCCGTGGGACCAAATTAACGAGAAGTCTCCATGGTCACGGAACGAGTCAGTACATGAAATTATAACACAAATTATAACACGATATTAGAAACAGATAAAATGAAATCTAAAAAAAAACATTCAGGTGACAAGTCGTAAGTTTAAATAAAGAACATCAACAATGTAACGCTGGAATTTGCTTAATTTTTTAGCTCTTCCGGGAGCTCCTCGACAGAATAGCAGGAGTGAGCCATGAGGAAACTCTTCAGTTTAGACTTAAAAGAGTTTGGGCTACTGCTAAGATTTTTGAGTTCTTGTGGTAGCTTATTGAAAATGGATGCAGCAGAATACTGCACTCCTTTCTGCACAAGAGTCAAGGAAGTGCATTCCACATGCAGATTGGATTTCTGCCCAGTATTAACTGAGTGAAAGCTGCTAACTCTTGGGAATAAGCTAATATTGCTAACAACAAACGACATTAAAGAAAATATATACTGTGAGGGCAATGTCAGAATTCCCAGACTATTGAATAGGGGTCGACAAGAGGTTCTCGAACTTACACCACATACAGCTCGAACAGCCCGTTTTTGAGCAAAAAATACCCTTTCTGAATCAGAAGAATTACCCCAAAAAATAATACCATACGACATAAGCGTATGAAAATATGCGAAGTAGACTACTTTTCGTGTTGAAGTGTCACTTATTTCAGATACTGTTATAATGGTAAATAAAGCAGGATTTAGTTTCTGAACAAGATCCTGGACATGGGCTTTCCACAACAGCTTACTATCTATCCGAAAGCCTAGGAACTTGAACTGTTCCGTCTCGCTTATAATATGCCCATTCTGTCTGATCAAAATATCGGTTCTTGTTGAATTGTGAGTTAGAAACTGTGAAAACTGAGTCTTACTGTGATTTAGCATCAAATTATTTTCCACAAGCCACAAACTTATTTCATGAACTACATTATTTGATACTGTTTCAATATTACACACAAGATCCTTCACTATCACGCTGGTGTCATCAGCAAACAGAAATATTTTTGAATCACCAGTAATACTAGAAGGCATATCATTTATATAAATAAGAAACAGCAGTTGCCCCAGCACCGACCCTTGGGGAACACCCCACTTAACAGTGCCCCATTGGAAGTGAACATCACTACCACTCCCAATATTGCGGAGAATTACCTTCTGCTTTCTGTTCTTAAAGTAAGAGGCGAACCAATTGTAAGCTACTCCCCTTACTCCATACTGGTCCAACTACTGCAGTAATATTTTGTGGTCAACACAGTCAAAAGCCTTCGTTAAATCATAGAAAACACCTAGCGTTCGCAACCTTTTATTTAATCTGTCCAAAACCTCACAGAGAAAAGAGAATATAGCATTTTCAGTTGTTAAACCATTTCTAAAACCAAACTGAACATTTGACAGCAAATTATGTGAATTTAAATGCTCCAGTAACCTTGTATATACAACCTTCTCGATAACTTTAGCAAACACCTATGCCATAGAAATAGGTCTAAAATTGTCAACATTATCAATGTCTCCCTTTTTATAAAGTGGCTTCACTACCGAGTACTTTAATCGGTGAGGAAACCGACTACTCCTAAAGGAAAAGTTACAGATATGGCTAAGTACTTGGCTAACATACATAGAACAATACTTCAGTATTCTGCTAGATACCCCGTCATATCCATGAGAGTTCTTGGTCTTTAGTAGCTTAATTATTAACTAAATCTCCCTCTTGTCAGTATCATGGAGGAGCATTTCAGGTAACAGTCTCGGAACACTTTTTTCTAAGAGCGCTATATGATTCCCTGTTGGGACTAGGTTTCTATTTAGTTCACCTGCTATATTCAGAAAGTGATTATTAAATACTGTACATATATGCGACTTATCAGTAACACGGACATTCCCACTACACACTGATTCTATATCCTCGATCTGTCTCTGCAGACCAGCCACTTCCTTTATGACTGACCATATGGTTTTAATTTTATCCTGAGACTTAGCTATTCTATCTGCATACCTCATACTTTTTGCCTTCCTAATAACATTTTTAAGCACCTTACAATACTGTTTGTAATGGGCTGCTGCATTTAGATTTTGACTGTTTCTAACGCTTTGATATAATTGCCACTTTGTTCTACAAGATATTCTTATCCCTCTAGTCAGCCACCCAGGCTGCCTGTTTGTGCTAGTACCCTGTTTTGAACGTTCTAACGGAAAGCAACTTTCAAAGAGCACGAGAAAAGTCTTGAGAAAAGCATTATATTTATCGTCTACTGTGTCAGCGCTATAAACATCTTGCCACTCTTGTTCCTTGATAAGGTTTACAAAGGTCTCTACAGCAACTGGATCAGCTTTCATAAACAGCTGATGACTATATTTAACATGTGTTGCATCACAAAAATCTTTTAGAGTTTAGGTTTGTGCATCAAGATCTGAAAGGCCATTCACCTTTTTGCTAACAGAATGCCCTTCTAGTAATGAGGAATGAACAAAAATGTTGTCTGTGGTTGTTCTACTGTTCCCTTGCACTCTCGTTGGAAAGAATACGGTTTGCATAAGATTATATGAATTAAGGAGGTCTACCAGCATCCTCTTCCTTGCACAATCACTTATACAATTAATATTGAAGTCACCACACATAACTAACTTTTTGTATTTCCTATAAAGTGAACCAAGAACCTCCTCTAGCTTTAGCAAAAATGCTGTGAAATTGGAGTCTGGGGATCTATAAATAACAACAGTTAGAAGTTTAGCTCCGTTAAATTTAACCACACCTGCACAACATTGAAACACCTTTTCAGTGCAGTACTTTGAAACATCAATTGACTCAAATGGGATGCCGTTTTTCACACACATGGCTACTCCCCCACACCGCAAAGAGCTCCTCGAAAAGCTGCCAGCCAACCTGTATCCTGGTAAAGGAAGCCTCTGAATTATCTCCTTATTTAAGAAATGTTCAGATATACCGATAATTTCAGAGTCAACATCTATAAGCAGTTCACAAACTTTATCTCTAATACCTTGTATATTTTGATGAAATATACTAATTCCCTCATTACTCGGATACCTAATCTTTGTCAAAAATGGTTCCTTTGTTAGAGAGACTTCCCTTAAGCAGGAATACCTATCAGCTGACTTCAATCTAAAAAAGGTGCAGCTCTAACACCCACTACTGCAGGAATTTTCCCATGAGTGATCCCACCAACCCCACCTATGCTGTCACCTATAAGCTTTGCCAACCTCCCCTTCCCATACCTGTTGAGGTGCAGGCCGTGTCTAGTGAAACCCGTCCTGCTGATAGACTCCACCGACACCACTGAAATGTGACCCATGCTTTCTGTCATCAGCGCACCCCCAAGTCTCATGTTATTACGCCTGACGGCTGTATTTAGATGAGGCCGATCGTGACGCTGAAACAGTTCCACGAAATGCACATTCGTGTTGCCAGTCTGAGTGGCTATCTTTTCCAGGTCACCATCTATGTCATACTCCCCATCCCTATCAATACTATTACCAGCCCCACCCACAATCACTACCTGATCCTCTTTAGTAAAATCCCTACATAACCCCCCTATGTTAACAGTCACCTGAGTCAATCCTGCATTAGGCTTCACAATGCTGGTGACCTGGTACTCACTCCCCAGCGCTTCCTGCAACTGGTGGCATACACCTAACAGCAGAACCTTCTTCTTCCTCTTCGACTTTGCAACTGTTCTAGCCACTGTAACTACTGAGGCCTGCTGCATACCTCCTACATCTACAGCTAATAGAGATTCCTCTCCACTAGACTCTGACAGTTGGTCATATATATTGTAAACACCAATAGTAAAAGTATCTGAAAATCTTCTTCTCCTAGCAGATCTCTTGCCAACAGCCAGCTCCCATTCCCCAACCCCCTTCTCCCTCCTCATCCTATCTAACTCCTCCTGTGCGTTTTTCGACTGCACCTGAAGGGCAGAGATCTTACGCTCCTGCTCCTTTATCAACTTACTCTTGCTGCATAACCTGCAGTTCCAGGAGAGGATCTCACCAGAATGCCCACTGGCTTCCCCACTGCATTCCCCCCAGTGAAAATACTTCGAACAAGTCTCACACCGCAATCCACTACTCACGAACCTACGGCAAAGCTCACACTTCTCACTCATGGTAAAATTTTACTTTTTCTGAGTTCCGCTACTACAATAAGAAGATGTTAAAACCTGACTACAATAATCACAAACTTACTCTACAAGGGAAGTAACTACTATTATTAACAGTATTAATAACCAACAAATGTGAATATAACAAAAGACTAATACAGAAAGAGAATCAAACGTCTAATGACACAGTAACGAAGCCGAAAACAGTTCCCAAAAGGTTCTTCTGAAATTATTTCACCAGAAAACACAAAAAACTCTGGTTGAAGACTACTAAAGTTCCTAAATAAACCACTATACACAAACAATTAATTAGTACTTAGCTTTCGATGCGCCGCTACAGCTGCAACTGGTCAGCGCGGAATGTAAACACAGGTAAGAGGTTACGTTGCTCGATACGAAACACTCACAAATATCAGGTCACAACACAAGAAAGGCAGAGGTGAATGAAGAAACCACTAATAAGTCACTTATATAGTAAATATTATCACAAAAACCGTTAAAATATGTATCTGAAACCTAAAAATATATAAAAACTTGGAGAGCGATCTCACACGCAGTCACTCGCTTATGACGTCACACCAAATATAGTCTCCCAGTCATTCATGACATACGAGTTTACCTTACTTTACTTTAATATTAAGCAGTTTGCTGACATCGCTATGTACATGACATCATATTGTCTTCTGGATGAAACACCCAGTTGCCTCGAAAATGTCCACAATGACATGAACTCCGTTCATCCATAAATAAAATTAACTGTAGAAAAAGAAAGTGAAACTGTTAAATTTCGATGACTTCACAATACACACGCAACCACCAACAGCAATTCTCCTTATTCAGGAACGCAACCATATACAAAACTCAACTATCTGAAAGCTCACAAACGAGCGGTTTCCAGTACATGCTGCATAGACTGAATAAAACACCACTCATTGAGTGCTACAGAAATGAGCTACTGAAAATCAAACAAGTAGCTGTGGAGAAGGGATATGACACAAACATTATAGACAAACTGAATGTAAAAAATAAAACAAAAATAAAAGACACCTATCAGACAGACAGACCATCATCAACAGACAAACACAAAGGCACAGAACATAAACACATGCAACACACACGCAAGCATACATCAACAAGAAACATGCACAGCAACAAGAAAATGGTACACTCTTATTTACAACAACAACGCAGCCCGCAAGGTAGGCAACATAAAAAACGACTAAAAATGTCCTGTAGAACAGATAACTCAATACAGAGAAAACCAAGGACAGCCAATACCAATACAGACAAGCAAAACACATCTGGTATTCACTAAGTGACATATCGTGACTGCAGATTATTTTATACTGAACAGATAACCAGAAATTTCAGTATTAGATACACGGAACAAGGAAGAGCACTAAAAAGTAACAGCTGTCGCTCTATATTCGCAGAACACCTTTTGGTTTGAAACCGGGGCAACAGACATCAACACAGGTTTAAAAATTCTCAAGCGTGGCAACAGCTCCCCCACAAAAACTGATAACTATGAAGACTGCCAAATAAAGCCACAGTTCAAGGAAAAGAAGTAGTAAACGAATACACAGTTCTATCCCTCAAATAAATGTCAGACAACACTAACCCATAAACACACAAAAATATCTCTCCCCCCCCCCTCCCTCCACACACACACACACACACACACACACACCATCTTCATAAAGAACGAGATAAGGTTAAGAATAACATTCGTAGTTGTGAATTTCCGATGCAGTTAATTTTCTACAGTGAGTTCTCTGTGACTACAGATGAAAAACTGTAAGAGTAACTACTGTAATGCAAATCATGGAAAACCACAAAAATCGCTGTGCGCGGTAACAAGGTATATACTGTAGAAATAAATTTGTCTTTTTCCATATTTTTGTGTTTGCTAAAGGCGGATCCAATCCACGAACCAATTTATTTGTCAGCGAACATGGACACAAGAGCTTCAACCTAAATATGAATATAGAGCAAATGAATCTATTTCATGTAGTGAAACTTTTCTCTAAACAATTGTTGAAACTTCTTTTTGATTATTTGTTACAACTGGGAATAACTGAACTTGCCAACCTCTTAAACTGGCTGTTACTGGTGCCAAGCTGAAATATCATGACAAAAATCAGCACGAAATAATAAAACCACTTTAAAAGTATTAATTGTTAGTGTTTGTTAAATAATGTTTTTTTCCTGATTCTGAACATTAATAAACTGTATTTCAAAATGGAATGGAATATCCCTAGGTTTCTGCCTCTAAAATTATTTAAATATTCATGAACCATATTTACATTTAAAGACGATTGCAAAAGATCGCACACAACCCCTGTTCGAAAGTATTCTTCCCAGTATAAAAACTTTAAAAATAATGGCTACTGCTTGCGTATGAATAATGAAGTCTCTGACTTCACTCATCAGTATCTCAAAAAATGACTAAGAGTATAAATCGGTGTGCGTGTTCAGAACCGGCCTTGGGAAGAAAACGAAAGCAAATAAGGTGAAATTAAGCTTCTTTCTGTACATATAAAATACTTCTTGTTGTCACTTGCGACAATGTCTTTCGCCTTACAAAGCAACACATGTTCGATGCGTGAATTTCTTTTTCATTTCGCTGTTCCTTAACAATCATAGTCTGTTAAATGGTGTGCGTATGAGATGGTACTTCGCACTCATAGTAGCTCTTGGAATAATGATCTAACCTATTGGCCTTTAGGCGTCTCTTACATAGCGTATAAACTTGTCAGTTCAGAAAGCCATTTTTCTGGTAGTGAATATGGATGATGGCACCGAGAAAAGAGGAAACAAAGCGTTAGAAATTTTCTTATTGGCTGATCGAAACGTTATGATATTACCTAAATATATCAATAAAATCGTTGTTAGGTACCCACTGAAATGTAATTGCCAGCACTCGAAGTAATAACGGGGCGATAGTGTAAAAATCCCCATACACGATCAAGCGTATTTGTGAAATTAACTCTTATGCATTCATAGATATATCACACAAGTCCGTATACGATTCAACTAGTTTGTCAATTTAGCCTCAGTTTTGTAACAAATGCCGTTCGTGTATGCTGCATTTCGACACCAATGTGAATGCCTACAAATGAAGATAAAGTATTTCTAGCAATTACTCTGGCACCGTGTTCAAAGAAGCAGAAGTAGGAAACCAGATGATGGTCCAGGAAATGATTTAAAATGAGAGAGAAATGGACACATGAAAACCTGTTAAAGTAAATGTTACACTTGGAGCCTGATGACTGCATCAACTTTCTTCTAATGAGCAGTGAAACTTTCGATAACTTGTTTGGAGTTATTTTGTCTCCTCACTGTAAAAGAAGACAAGTACACGGGAACATATTCTTCTCTATTTGGTTCTCTAACGGCAGTATATTATAATACCACAGTGCGGGAACATATAATCTACATCGGCCGTGGAAGAACCGGAGAGCTTGGAATTTTTTCTATTTTATTGCACCTCCCACTTGTATGATGTGCGTAAAATATTAATTACCTTCTTAAATTCTTTCTGCGTAATATACGGTTGGGAAGAACGACACCGCTGCCATTTTGGTAATTTCCTATTTTGTTTTTATCCTATATCGTAGCTTCCGTAGTTGTGGAAAATCCAGGTACAATGAAAAAATTTAATAAAATTCTGTTCCACATAACATGTCCGATGAAACATCAATACAGACAACATCTATCTAAATTTACATCAATATCTACATCCACATGGATACTCTGCAGATCACTTAAGTGCCTGGCAGAGGTTCCATCGAACCACCTTCACAATTCTGTATTATTCCAATCTCGTATAGCGCGCGGAAAGAACGAACACCTATATCTTTCCGAACGAGCTCTGATTTCCCTTATTTTATCGTGGTGATCGTTTCTCCCTATGTAGGTCGGTATCAACAAAATATTTTCGCATTCGGAGGAGAAAGTTGGGGATTGTAATTTCGCGAGAAGTCCCATGGCAACGAGAAACGCCTTTCTTTTAATGATGTCCATTCTAAATCCTGAATCATTTCTGTGGCACTCTCTCCCATATTTCGCGATAATACAAAACGTGATGCCCTTCTTTGAACTTTTTTGATGTACTCCATTAGTCCTATCTGGTAAGGATCCCACACCGCGCTGCAGTATTCTAAAAGAGGACGGACAAGCGTAGTGTAGGCAGTCTTCTTAGTAGGCTTGTTACATTTTCTAAGTGTCCTGCAATGAAACGCAGTCTTAGGTTAGCCTTCCCCACAACATTTTCTATGTGTTCCTTCCAATTTAAATTGTTCGTAAATGTAATTCCTAGGTATGTAGTTGAATTAACGCGTTCTTTTTAGCACTCACGTGGATGACCTCACACTTTTCGTTATTTAAGACCAACTGCCACTTTTCGCACCATTTCGATATTTCTCCTAAATCGTTTTGCAGTTTGTTTTGATCTTCTGATGACTTTATTAGTCGATAAACGACAGCGTCATCTGCAAACAATCGAAGACGGCTGGTCAGATTGTCTCCCAAATCGTTTATATAGATAAGGAACACCAAAGGGCCTATAACACTACCATGGGGAACGCCAGAAATCACTTCTGTTTTACTCGATGACTTTCCGTCAATTACAACGAACTGTGATCTCTCTGAAAGGAAGTCACAGATCCAGTCACATAACTGAGACGATATTCCATAAGCACGCAATTTCACTACGAGCCGCTTGTGTGGTACAGTGCCTTCCGGAAATTCAGAAATACGGAATCGAACTGAAATCCCTTGTCAATAGCACTCAGCACTTCATGTGAATAAAGAGCTAGTTGTGTTCACAAGAACGATGTTCTCTAAACCCATCTTGACTGTGTGTCAATAGACCATTTTCTTCGAGGTAATTCATTACCTTCGAACACAATATATGTTGTAAAATCCTGCTGCATATCGACGTTAACGATATGGCCTGTAATTTAGTGGATTACTCCTACTATCTTTCTTGAATATTGGTGTGACCTGTGCCACTTTCCAGTCTTTGGGTACGGATCTTTCGTCAAGCGAACGTTTGTATATGATTGTTAAGTATGGAGAAAATGCATCAGCATACTCCGAAAGGCACCTAATTGGTATACAGTCTGGACAGAAGACTTGCTTTTATTAAGTGATTTAAGTTGCTTCACTACTCCGAGGATATTTACTTCTACGTCACTCATGTTAGCAGCTGTTCTCCATTCCAATTCTGGAATAATTGCTTTGTCTTCTTTTGTGAAGGCATTTCGGTAGGCTGTGTTTAGTAACTATGTTTTGGCAACTCTGTCTTCGATAGTATCTCCATTGCTATCGGGCAGAGAAGGCATTGATTGTTTCTCGCCGCTAACATACTTCACATACGACCTGAATCTCTTTGGATTTTCTGTCAGGTTTCGAGGCTAAGTTTCGTTGTGGAAACTGTTATAAGCATCTCTCATTGAAGTCCGCGCTAAATTTCGAGCTTCTGCAAAAGATCGCCAATCTTGGGGATTTTGCGTTTGTTTAAATTTGGCATGTTTATTTTATTGTTTCTGCAACAGCGTTCTAACCCGTTTTGTGTACGAAGGAGGATCAGCTCCGTTGTTTGTTAATTTATTTGGTGTAAATCTCGCTTGCTGTCTTGTCAGATTTGCCGTCAGATTTCTCTCAAACATTTCAAAAAGGGCATATATTTGACAAATACGTCAAGCAACGCCACACACGGTCAAATTTTTGAAAAACTTAGTAGAGTTTACGATACTGCAGTGCCTGTTTTATTAAGAAGTACGATACAATGTTCCTTCGGACAGGCACTGCGTGGTACTTCTTAACAACACAGGCACTGCAGTATCGTATTTACCCAACAACGCCTTGCCATAACTTTCTATTAAAATGCCCCTCCACCTGTACGGGAATTACATATTGTGTACGAGTGCAGGTCGTTACGCACGAACGACGACGTTTGGAAGTTTGGGTCTGGCCGTGAGTCGTGCATGGATAACCAAAGCAGTTAAGCAGGGTTCTGGGGTCGAGTCCCGGTCCGGCATGAATTTTCATTGTCTACCTTCCATTATACAGCTGATGGTTGTCTGTACCCGCAACTGCGAATCTATTTTCTGTACCACTGAAGTTTGGCAACTTGTTTGATCGTGTACAGGGGCCTTAATGACCAACAGTAAGTAAATAACCGCACATATCGATGAAAACGTAAAGGCAAATTTTAAAAATGTCCCAAACTACGTTAAAAATACGCTTTCTCTCCTGACATTAGAGCAGTTTATTACAATCACTGGTGCATCATCCTAGCCACACCGTGTCGTTGTTCGCTCACTTCACTTTAACTGTGCCAATTAAATTTCTTCTCAATCTCCTTTCGCTATCCATTGTAGTGGCTGGCCTTCAATACATTCCCTTCCTTTTTTTGTTTCTTTGCCTTGTTCTTCTTCTTTTGACTGACCACTGACAGATTAGCTGTTAGCTGGCTAGGGAGCTGAACGCCGCATGTACCGTTATTTCAAGCTTCTGTAGAAGAATGCAGGAGGGAGGGAAAAGACGACAGTCTGCGTAAGGTCATCCGTATGTTGCAACTGAGCACCAAGACTTGTCTTCAGTGCTCAAAGTTATCCAATTGCCAAAACACCTTAACTACGTAGAGACTTAGCGGGACCGAAACAGTGACAACTGTGTTTGCTTATGGGACGGCAGCACGTTAGGTGTATGTAAGTCACTGTGTGATGATTGCGGTCTATGAGGAGAAGTGTGCGTCTTTTTCGTTGTTAATTTGGACCTAGGTCCCATTTAATCGAAGATAACGGCTGTACAGGACTGGCGGGCGAGTTCTTAAAATGACGACTACATGCCTGCTTCCAGGAATTAAATCCAACAGAAAATGCATTTAACGCTTCAGAATGAAGAACCACAGTCCTGATACCGCTACCTTTCGCCATCGGTGACCTCCACAGGGTGCTTGTCCACTAATGGGAGAGGTCTATGTCGGCGATTGCTGCGCAAACACTGTCTCCACGTACGCGTTCACCATAATTACCTTACCACGCAAAAATTTGGGGTACACTCGTCTGGTATGAGACGTTCCCGGCGGGGCCCACTGGAGACCGAACTGCACAGTGACCCTGGGTTTGGTGTGGGCGGCGGTGAGGTGGGTGGACTGCTGTGACCTGTTGTGGGGTTGTGAACCACTGAGGGCTACGGCGGGACGAAGCCACTCCGTCGTTTCTAGGTCCCCGGTTTAGTACACAATACAATACACAATGAGAGATGTTACCGCAAGGCATGTTAGACGGCTGTAAACACAATACAATTAGTGCTGTTCAAAAATATGTAAGGCAAGGGCGCCGAATCCCATATTGTCATTGTATGTTAATGGGGGATGAATTGTCTGTTTGAGCCAGTATTATCCAGACTGTATCCGTGTCACTATGTCAGGTGTCATAAATTCTGCCAAAGCCCCTAATAGTTAACAAATTATCGAATGTGTCTAATGTTTCGTGGATCTCGGATATTTCTTAAGAACATAAGAGTATTATTGAAGAAAGGTTTGTAGACAATTTCAAAATTATCGACTACGAGGAATGAAAATTGGAAGATAATACCGCCTTTCTTTAATATCGCAGTTTAAAATCGAAATTAAAACATGTCAGCAACTAATGGTGCGTGTTCAGTCTCGATCATGTACTGATCAACAGATAACGTGGACTCTGTGATAAAATAATCAGGAACGAAAACTAGTAGTAGCTGAATGAAAACAATGGAGAGAGATCTTTGCCCCTGTAAGAGATGTAGAAACTCAAGAAGATTACTCAGTAAGGAAGTGATGGTACGGCATATATAACTCATGATAGGAATTTACATGTGATTCAGCGTAGAGAATAAAATGATATTGAGAAAATTTAGATGAACAGGTGACAGAAGGTGAAAATGTCTCTAGGGCTCCAAAGTGCGATGATGCATTTCATTACATAAGAAGGTGAAATTTACGAAAGTAAGTGTTTCACTGAAGTATTTAATTTAACCTCCAACAACGCAAATGATACTGCAGTTTTCTCAAGCTTATATGAGTGTGATAAACTGCTGCAGTAATTACGAACTGGATGGCGCTTGTAAAGTAAAAGGAAATTACAGTGCGTCACCAACCATCCTTGAAAATAATATTAATTCACTCATTTTTTGAATGTGTAGACTTTAGACTAACAAATTCTAAACAATAAATGTAACTGTTTGCAGCATTTGCTTCTGAGATTGACGCAGTCTAACCGCGCACTGCACGGAAATTAAACTAACAATTTACTTCATTAGCTGAAACTACAAATTATCATAACTCCCTTTCCCAGTTATTGTATTGTATTGTGTATTTAAACCGGGGACCTAGAAATGACGGAGACGCTTCGTCTCGCCGTAGCCCTCAGTGGTTCATAACCCCCACAACAGGCCACAAAATGGTTCAAATGGCTCTGAGCACTATGGGACTTAACATCTGTGGTCATCAGTCCCCTAGAACTTAGAACTACTTAAACCTAACTAACCTAAGGACATCACACACATCCATGCCCGAGGCAGGATTCGAACCTGCGACCGTAGCAGTTACGCGGTTCCGGACTGAGCGCCTAGAACCGCACGGCCACTACGGCCGCAACAGGCCACAGTAGTCCACCCACCCCTCCGCCGCCTCACACAGAACCCATGGTTATTATGCGGTTCGGCTCCCAGCAAACGCCCCCCCCCCCCAGCCCCCCCCCCCCTTCGGTAAATCTCTTACCAGACGATTGTAACCCCAAAGTGGTAGAGTAATTATGGTGTACGCTTAGGTGGAGACAGTGTTTGTGCAGCAATCGCCGACACAGTGTAACTGAGGTGCAATAAGGGGAACCAGCCCACATTCGCCGAGGTAGATGGAAAACCGCCTTGAAAACCATCCACAGGCTGACCGGCACACCGGACCTCGACACTAAGCCGTAGGGCGGATTCGTGCCAGGGACACCTTCCCGCTCGGGCAGCTGCGCGTTACACTGCGCGGCTAGCCGGGCGGGCTTCCCAGTTATTGACGATAATGAAAAAAAATCTGTACATTACTGAATCTCAAATGAGTTTATAAGTAATAACTTGATTAAAAGCTGTTCAGCAGTTGTTGTACGATACATGCAAGAATAAAGTGCAGGCAAAGAGACAGTTTCCGACTGAAAAGATTTAACTTATATTGAAAGTACAGAATTCACTCAACTCATCTTTGCAATATCTTTAATTTACCAATATATTCATTTTACAGTTTTATTGTATGAGTAAATACGAGTGCTATGAACACTATTCACTGTCACTAGGAGAGCATCTACTCACAAGCAGAGGCCATGAAATTCGGATCATGGATTTACTTCAAGCTCTGTACAGTTTTAGCACTCCATTAGGAGAACATAACGTGCAAGCAGGTGGGCGTACTACTTAGACGATTTCGAGACTATAGCTAGAGAAGTTTTAGGCGTCAGTGATGTACAGGTGCGTTGCGACCCTGACCATGAGATGACAGCGGTCATGTGGTTAGCGTGCGAGCTCCGTAGTCGGTGGATCGAGCCGTGCTCATGTTTTCTTTATGTTTTTTACAACACTGGTCATATTATTTCACACGTATTACATTTGAAAGGTAAAATAGTGAAAAGAGAGATGTATTTACATGAACTTTTATTGAACTTCCGATGTTATTTGATTGTTTGCTAATTTTTAATATGACAGCAAATATTACATTTTAACAATCGACAAGTAAACGATGAAACGCATCAAGTTTTCCTGGAAAGGTATGCCTGTCGCGGTTTACAAAATCCCTTATACCTGCAATCGGGTAAGGTACCGAGAGCTGCTTTGTACCTGGACGCTTCGATCTGCGGACAAAGGTTTCAAGGACGAGGGACAGTCTTGGAAAGCCCAAGTTAAATATCGATAAATAAGGGAGTAAATAATTTTACTGAATAATACAATGAGTTACAATATGCCATCATATGAGGGTAATGTACGATTAATCGTCGGATATGCTTTCGACATTACTGGTTGCAAGGTGATATTTTTCATATAGATGCGCAAAACGTAAATTAAAATGGCATCTGTTACATCGAATGAATGCAATTTTCCCGCGTGCACAAGTAATTTTCAGAGTGTCTAGGGAAAAACAAAACTCGTTGACATTTTGAAAAATTTGTCTTTCTGCCGGTAGTTGGGATGGAAACCATGCGTAGTGCAATATTTTAGTAAATATCGGTGCCGAAAGCTGACGATGTTCGACTAGATATATTTCAGTATCATATTCACGAGAAACAATTTCTCGTTGGTTGTAAAGTAATATGAAGAAGTTTGAAGGCGCTTGATAAAGTTTTTAAATTGCGTATAGAAATAAAACTCGCATAATATTTGCTGTAATAATAAAATTTAGCAAATAACCAAACAACATCAATAGAAATTCATGTAAATACACATGTTGAAACCTTCCCGTCTCCTCTATACCTCTTTTGTTAATGATAACCTTCCCTTTTACAATAACCTATGTAACCTTCCCTTAGGATTTCTATCTCTTGCTTAATAATAACAAATGAAATCTTCCCTTTGAGATTTATTCTCTTTCTCTATCTCCGCATACAAATTTAATTGCTGCTTATTAAAAGTGATTTTCTGATTATTGCGACGAAACATAGAATGTGTCGTCGTCGTGGCCCTCAGTCGTTATCTGCAATAACCCAAAACTGTTCCTTACCTTTTTTACTGTTACTGGATCGCCATCTGACTGCTACATCGAACTGCGACATGAATATACTTACTCTGGTTTACTATACTCTGTTAACTGCTTGTGGGCTGTCATAATAAGTGGCTGTATTTATTACCAAAGCTGACGTTATTCTTTAATAGCAAAGCTGACGTTATTCTTTAATTAATTTGACTGAAGTTACGTAATTCATAGTTACACTTTTTCTTGACAACAATAAAATTTTTGCAAAGTTTTATGTTGATCGTTTTTTGGTAATGCAACATTGCTGGCAAAAATTAATTATATTCTGAAAACGTTTCATATATTTACTGTTGTTAATGAAATGATTTTACAAACGTTCAAATGGGACTTACTTTTTACAATAATCTTACAACTAGTAGTCTTGAGTTTCGCAAAGAAAATAATTCAATTATATTAGTTCCTCTTATGATAATAGTTAGTTGATGTCTCTGTACATCCGTTTATAATCTCTTGTAAATCATAGCTAGTGGCTGGCAGGCACACCGCTTCTCTCAACCTCTCGCTTCAGACCTGCTACAGACTCGCTTCACTTCTCGCTTACTACTGACTCCTACGAACGCTAAAGTGCGGTCTCTCCTGCCAACAATGCTTTTTGGTGCAGACAATCCCTGATACCATTACAAAATGTATCAATGCACGGTCTTTCCCGCTCTTTTCTTAAAATGTATCCATACGCGGTCTCTCCCACCCTTTTTAAAATTATATCAATTTGCGGTCTCTCTTGCCAACAATACTTTGGTGCAGACGTTCCATGCTACCACAGTTATTTCTAACATGACAAATATTAATTATTCCTACTTAATCCTATTAATAAAATATAAACATCTTTCATAAATTGTGGTTTGACAATAGACAATACATGTCTTACAATGTCTTCATCATATTATATTTCAAATATAACATGTACGAAATACTGTGACTAGTTTTGGATAAAAATATATGAATAAAAAAAGGGGCAGGATTCGATCCAGTGATCCACCGATTACGGAGACTGAATGCTAAGCACGTGACCGCCGCAGTCGTGCTCATGATAGCAACGCACCGGCACATCACTGACACGTAAAACTTATGTAGCGATATTCTCGAAATCACCTACGTAGTAGGCACACTAATTGCACATTATGTTGTCCTAATGGACTACTGAAAGTGTACGAAATTTGAGGTAAATCAGTGGTCCAAACATCGTGGCCTCCCCTTGTCAGATAAATATTAAAAATGTTGGACTATTTTGTGTATAGAAGTAGGCTTTGTACACACAAAGTATTGCGTTAACGAGGTCACGAGTGGAAAGGTTCCCGCGTTGCATTTGTCAGCCAAACGCCTGACAGGCCTGTTGCGCTCGCATTTCCCCCCGTGTTGATATCGCACCTGTTGTATAGGCGCTGTGGAGTCGTACATGCAAGCAGAAATCCCCGACAATCGTTCTTGGCTTCGACGTTCCTATTGTAAATGCCGCGATTTCTTCAGCGGACAGACAAGAACAAACATCATTTGCGCGTCTCCTTCGCCGGCGGTGGCCGTGCTTATCTCCCCTTCTTTCTTGTAGAGTGACATACTTTCTATGTAACTATTCTCTCAAGAGCAATTTTCCCTGATACAAGATAAGATATTTTTTACATGTAACTATCAATATTTAATAAGTAAATGGCATCAATTTGACTTTTAAGTTGTCTTACGACAGATATAAAATATCTGTTACTCTCACCAGTTGAAAAATATGAAATGTTGTAAGTCACTTATAAAATATTACTTTGAAGTTTAAAGCTATTATTTTCATCATGCGCTGCACAGTACCACGTGAATACGTATATAAATAATTCCTTACTTACGTTGTATGATACTTTTAATTTTTTATTACCTGCAGCTTGAGGGTAATCTTCAGTTACCAGTATTTATCGGCAGTAAAACAATATTTGAACCGACATGTAGTTAACATGTAACCAAATTCATCCTTGCATGATTTTTTAAGACTGAGCTTGTAATGGTACTTGAATTACGTAACCGTTACGGCACCTCACCTGAATCTCTCCATACCAGTAATATTCTACTGTGTTTCTGTTAACTACTTAACATATTTCTGAGACAACATTCAGATTTGATTTCATTTGTGATACATCCATATGTTTATATTGCAATGATATTATTCTTATGTGTATTCTTTCTTTTGTCACTATGGTCTTTGAAGTACTTGTAACTCTGATTTTTGGGCGCGTAAGCGATAGTTAGTTAGTTGTTGACTTGTTAGAGAGTCGGACCTTGAGAAAGTCAAGTCTTGGACGTCATGTAGGAAATAGCGTATTGTAGTCCGCTTATAAGATGTGACCTTTAACAGTGACTGTGAGGAAGATGTTTTCAAGTATGTTTTGTATTGTGAAGTGATGTTTTGTGTTTACGTGATATTGCAATTAAAAGGAAGTGTAACTTAAATTCGGAGTGCTGATTGCTTTTTTTACATCACCATTGTCCTGAAAAAGTGTAATCTCCAAGAATGGTTTGAGAAGCGCATCTACAAAACTCTTGAATATAGCAGAATAAAACCTAGGCCTCTTTGCATCCGAGGAGGAGAAGGAGGAGGATGTTAGTGTTTAACGTCCCGTCGACAGCGAGGCCATTAGAGACGGAGCGCAGGCTCGGATTAGCGAAGGATGGGGAAGGAAATCGGCCGTGCCCTTTCAAAGGAACCATCCCGGCATTTGCCTGAAACGATTTAGGGAAATCACGGAAAACCTAAATCAGGATGGCTGGAGACGGGATTGAACCGTCGTCCTCCCGAATGCGAGTCCAGTGTGCTAACCACTGCGCCACCTCGCTCGGTTCTTTGCATCCGAGCTTGGAATCATAACCACCTAGATTTTCAACGATTGAGCCATGATTTTACGACGATACCAGCGTGGGAAACACAAAAAGATGAGTGCCTAGTTTTTTTCGTTATTACATGAAATGACTTTATTAACTGTGCTCTAATAACACCTGCCACATAATAACTTAGTTGTTGCCCGAAAATGTAGTATTTCGCAGCGTAAGCAACACCACAATCGTTATTAAATTCTGACCTTTGTTGTGGTAGTGTTGTTAGAAGCTGTAGCCGCTATTTTTTTATTTTTATTTTACTGATATATGCGATCCCTTTTTATGACATCACCTTGTGGGCTTTCGTCCGAATGCTTACATCTCTGAACTTCCAGCAACGCTGGCCTAACTGAGACGGAGTAACTCCAGAGCCGTCGAGAACACTGCACCAGATCATTGGCTTTTTACTGACGAACAGACGATTTCCACAATCTTGAGACAAATGGTCGTTGCTTGTCAGATGTTTCTTACTATGATATGTGGGGTTGGGATCAAGATGGTTCACCACTGTTTACAACGATGAAAGGTGGCGTCATTGGTGAAGAGGTGATCATAGGATGACGATAATTCAGAGAAAATACGGGACAGTAACGGAGTTGTTGGAGACGTGGAAGACTTATCGAATCTGGGTGTCAGGAATGTATCTGCTCGGTTTCCTCTAGAGTGACACGACAGTTATATCCCAGGAATATATCGGATTACGACGGAGAGGTTGATGTTCCCGGAATGTGTTTTCACTCTGCAGCGGAATGATTTGAAACTTTTTGGCAAATTTAAAACTGAGTGCCGGACCAGGTATCGTACCCAAAATGTTTATCCTTCGCGAGAAATGCTTTAGCGATCCAGGCACGAGTGACGACGTACCCTCTACTTCCACGACGGCCGGTGTAGCCGAGCGGTTCTAGGCGCTACAGTCTGGAACCGCGCGACCGTTACGGTCGCAGGTTCGAATCCTGCCTCGGTCATGAGTGTGTTATGTCCTTAGGTTAGTTAGGTTTAAGTAGTTCTAAATTCTAGGGGACTGATGACCTCAGAAAGTCCTATAGTGCTCAGAGCCATTTGAACGCACCTCTACTTCCACCAATACTTCGTCCTACTTTTAGAAATTCTCCTACGTACATTGCAGGACTAGTACTCCTGGAAGAAAGGAAATCACGGATAAATCGCTTGGCGAGTGTTTCCTAAAAGAATTTTCACTTTGCACCGGAGTGTTCGTTGGTTTGAAATTTTCTGGTTCATTAAAATTCTATGCGGGCTGAGACTCGAATCCGAAGCCTCTGCCCTTTGCGTCAAATGCGCTACCATGTGGTCTATCCTGGCACGACTAACAACAGTCCCTCAGAGCTCTAATTCCGTACCTGCATATTAATTTTTGGAAACTAGGAGAGAGGTACTAGGGGGGAATAAAGCTGTGAAGGCAGATTGTGATCCTTGCCTGAATAGCTCAGCCGATAGACCATTTGCCCATTAAAGGCAAAAGTTCTGGTTTAGAGACACTGTGCAGCAAACAGTTTTAATCTACTAGGAAGCTAAAGTTGTATGAGACGTGACAGGAGAGAGAATGCGTGGCGATCGAAGATTAGGTTAGGCACAGGCAGTTTACCTGGGGAATGGGTGTGGAAATTAGGCTGTGAGGATCTTATGATTAGATAATCCTTATAGGATATGATTCAGGGTATATAGGGTTTGTATAAAAAGGTAATAAGACTGATTTTTTGCTGACACGAGTGTACTTCGCAGCGCCCGCTCCCTGGGATAGACTGGTGGTGGGGGGCGTCTGTCCGAAAAAGCGCGGCGTGCCAGTCGCTTGCGGGCTCTTGTCTCGGAAGCATTGTGCGTTGAGTGGACACGTCGCAAAGTCGTTGGTCGTGGCGCAACATGCAGCAAACGATCGAGCAACGTCACGCCATCACGTTTTGTGTGAAACTAGGAAAATCGGGTACCAAAACGTTAGATACGTGTCGGCAAGCCTACGGTGATGTTTGCCTGTCACAAGCCTAGGTTTCCAGGTGGGTGAAGAGCTTTAAAAAGGGCCGGGACAGCGTTGAGGACGAGTACTGCCCTGGAAGCCCATCAACCAGCAAAATTGACGAAAAAATCGACAGTGTGCGCGTTTTATTGAACACTGACCGTCGGATGAGTGTGAGGATGATAGCAGATAGCCTCGTACTTGATAAAATGACAGTGCACAGCATAATTACCAAAGAATTGTCGATGAGGAAGATCTGCGCCAAAATGGTCCCGAAGATCTTGTCAGACGTTCAAAAGCAAGCACGTGTGGATGACTGCCAATGCAATCTCCAGAGCCTTGAAGCTGATCTGGAATTTTTTGATAACGTTATCACCGGAGACGAAACCTGGGTGTTTCAGTACAACCCGGAGACAAAGTGCATGAGTGCCGAATGGCACACCGCAGCATCCCCACGTAAAAAAAAAGAAGCTCGCATGAAAAAATCGAAGCTGAAAGAAGGTGAAAGCCATTATGATTGTATTTTTAGACGTCAGGGTCGTGGTTCATGATGAGTTTGTACTCAAAGGCCAAACTGTCAGCGATGCTTTTTATTGCGAAGTGCTCAAGAGACTGAAAGCCAGGGTCCATCGCGTGAGGCCAGCCATCGCTGATGATTGGAAGCTGCATCATTAAAACACGCCGAGTCACACCTACTCCATGGTAGCCAGCTACCTGGCCCAGAAAGGGATTCCAATGATTCCCCAGCACCCCCTACAGTCTCAATATGATCCTGCCAGACTTTTTTTTTGTTCCCTAAACTAAAAACTTCCCTGAAAGGACACCGTTATGGGACCCTGGAGGAGGTCCAAGCCACCGCGACGATGGATTTGAAGCTCATCCCAGACTCAGCGTCCGTGGCAGCATTTTGAAGCGTGGAAATCTCGCATGCAGTGGGTTGTTGACTCTCAAGGGTCATACATTGAAGATTACTATGTGGTTGAAGCTTTATCTACAATAAATTTTGATTCACAAGCTCAGTCTTATTGCATTTTATACAAACCCTGTATTTAGGTGAGGGAGACTATAGGCTTCAGGGTTGGATGAGGTGTCAGTGCTAAATAATTTCAAAATGGTTCAAATGGCTCTGAGCACTATGGGACTCAACATCTTAGGTCATAAGTCCCCTAGAACTTAGAACTAATTAAACCTAACTAACCTAAGGACATCACACACATCCATGCCCGAGGCAGGATTCGAACCTGCGACCGTAGCAGTCCCGCGGTTCCGGACTGCGCGCCTAGAACCACTAGACCACGGCGGCCGGCCCTAAATAATTTGTTGCGATTTTTTAGATGGATATTGTAAAGATGATGGCATGTTAGTAAGATGCGGTTTAGTGCAGCAGGATTTCTTAGCTGGACCGGAGTCAGTTGATGGTGGCAGATTAGGCTAATGCTGATGTAATGGCTGATCCAGGTGAGGTTGCTGCATATGCTTCTACTGCAGCTGTGGTTGGCGCAGTTGCGAGTGATGACACTAAGGCTTTTGTTTTGTTATGAGGTGGACGTACGAGGAGCAATCAGTAAATAACACAACGAATTTTTTTCTCGTCCAATTTCGGTTGAAAAAATGCAGATGTTGTTGTGGAGCATCATGGAACATTCCCGCGTTAGATTCCATATGTACCTTCAAAATGGCGTCTGTAACAAGGTGCCTTCCAAAAGACAACATTTACTGAATTTGTTTTGGCAGAGATCCAGAGCATTATAGATGTTCATAAGCGCTTGCAGAATATCTATGGAGGCCTGGCAGAAACATAAGCATGGTGAGTTGTTGAGCGAGGCGTCTGTCATCATCGCAATAAGGTCGCATGAATCTGTCCGATCTTCCATGTGCGATTGCATACAGCTGTGCCTCCTGCAGTGGTGCCAGTGATGGAGGCGTTTTTATAATCGTAAATATTACGATAATAACAGGTCATGTTAGTACAGAACCTGCTGTGAAGCAATTTCGGCGAATCAAACGTAGTATTCGGATGCTTGCAATAGGCTGCTTCTATAGATCCCCTGACTCAGGAACAGCAGTGGCGAAACATTCTACGGGAAAGTGCGTTTCTGTATGTTCGTGAAGGTTCGTGTTTCGTGTGATTTCAGAGGAAAAAATACTTCATACGTATATATGTAGCCGTAATTATTTTTGTTATATCTGTGGTAAGTTAACACTTGAAAAAAATATTATGTGCTTTATTTTGGGTGCAAGGTTGGCGATCAAGGCAAAAAAATGCCTAGCCTTCTCCCCAATATACACTATTTACACTATTTAACGTGTGTTGCACTCCTGATGGGCTGGTTAAGAATAACACGACGCGAACTTTGGTTGTCCCTGGTTTGGATTTTTGGGTTGTTTGAGGGAGGAGACCAGCCAGTTAGGTCATCGGTCTCATCGGATTAGGGAAGGACGGGGAAGCAAATCGGCCATGCCGTTTCAAAGGAACCATCCCGGCATTTGCCTGGAGCGATTTAGGGAAATCACGGAAAACCTAAATCAGGATGGCTGGACGCGGGATTCAACCGTCGTCCTCCTGAATGCGAGTCCAGTGGGCCAACCACTGCACCACCTCGTTCGGTATGATTTGGAGGGAACCAGCGGATCACAAAGAAGACTGTTACTTCTGTGTGCCAAAAATAGCTGGAATCACCTCTAAAACAAGGAAAACTGTGCAATTTTTACTAATTTGAAATTGAGTGTCAAGAAACGGTCAAAATTGGTGATCGGTGCTTTTATAGACCACCTGTGTCAGGATCTGTAGTTGTAGGGCGCTTCAGACAGAACTTTCAGAATATCATTAGTAATTTTCTGATCATGCCTTTGTAATAGGGGGTGACTTCAACGTGCCAGGTATAGATTGGGAGTGTTACGTCATCAAAACCGGTGTCAGAGACAGGGAATCGTGTGGCATTGTTCTGGATATCTTGTCCGAAAATTACCTTGAGCAGATAGTTAGAGATGGTAAAACCGGTTCCCGTCAGATCACCACAATTAAGCGCTGTCGGTCTGGCCTAGCACTTGCATTTGTGACCACCCGGTCTGCCGAGCGCTGTGGCAAGCGGGGTGCACTCAGCCCTTGTGAGGCAAACTGAGGAGCTACTTGATTGAGAAGTAACAGCTCCGGTCTCATAAACTCACATACGGCGGGAGAGCGGTGTGCTGACCACATGCCCCTCCATATCCGCATCCAATGACGCCTGTGGGCTGAGGATGACACGGCCGCCGGTCGGTACCATTGGGCCTTCATGGCCTGTTCGGACGGAGTTTAGTTTAGTTTAGATAGTTAGAGAACCAACTCGTGAGGGTAATGTCTTAGACCTCCTGGCACCAAACAGACCTGAACTTATGGACTCAGTTAACATAGAGGAAGGTATCAGTGACCATAAGGCTGTAACAGCATCTACGACGACGGGTCCTTCAACGAATGTGAAGAAAGGTAGTAAGATCTATCTGCTCAGCAGTGGTGACAGGATACCAATTTCAGAATATCTCAGCAGTCAGCATCAAATATTCGTTGACGAGGACGAAGATGTAGAGAACAAATGGAGAAAAATTCAAAGGCATCGTTCAATATGCCCAAGACAAGTATGTTGCGAGTAAGGTTTTAAGGGATGGGAAAGATCCATCATGTTTTAATAGCTATATTAGAAAAGCGCTACGTAAACAAAGAGCACTTCATCTCAGATTCAAAAGCAAAAACCTAGCTGACAAACAAAAACTGAAGGAAGTGAAAATGAGCGTGAGGGGAGCAATGAGAGAAGCTTTTAATGATTTTGAAAGTAAGACGTTGTCAACCGACCCGAGTAAAAACCCTAAGAAATTTCGGTCGTATGTAAAATCAGTGAGTGGGTCAAAATCATCTATTCATTCTCTCAGCAACCACACCGGTACCAAACGGAGGATAACAGAGAGAAGGCCGAAATACTGAATTCGGTCTTCCGAAGTTGTTTCACTTCGGAAGATCATAACACTGTCCCTTCTTTCTGATGTGTTGGCAGAAGAGCCAACACCGTGTTACTAGTGGAGGCCGAAATGCACGCGTTTTAGCTCACGCAGGCTGGCGTGAGGAAGGAAGAACTATACTGACGTGAGGTCTGGAACATGACAAGGAATTAGAATTCAGAAAGCGGACGTAATTAGTTTGATACTTAACTTTAATCCATTAATGATGAACGTCGCTTTTGACGGTACATGATTCACAATATTATCTGTTCAGAAGACATAGTAACTGAATATGGCGCCTTGCTAGGTCGTAGCAAATGACGTAGCTGAAGGCTATGCTAAACTGTCGTCTTTGCAAATGAGAGCGTATGTAGGCAGTGAACCATCGCTAGCAAAGTCGGCTGTACAACTGGGACGAGTGCTAGGACGTGTCTCTAGACCTGCCGTGTGGCGGCGCTCGGTCTTCAATCTCTGACAGTGGCGACACGCGGGTTCGACGTATACTAACGGACCGCGGCCGATTTAAAGGCTACCACCTAGCAAGTGTGGTGTCTGGCGGTGACACCACACTTTCAATCGTCGTACGAACATCGAAATGGCAGATATTGAGATAACCGATCGTGGAACTGAACAGCAGCTACAATTGCTTAGTACTAGAAAGGCATCAAGACCAGACGAGATACCTATGAGGTTCTATGAAGACTATGCGAAAGAACTTGCTCCCCTTCGGCAGTGATTTATCGTAAATCGCTTGAGCAACAGAAGGTACCAAACGACTGGAAAAAAGGCGCAGGTCATTCCCGTTTTTAAGAAAGGCCGTAAGACAGGTTCACACAATTATAGACCTATATCGTTGACGTCGGTCTGTTGTAGAATTATGGAACATGTTTTATGCTCAAGAATTATGACGTTTTCGGAAAATGAACATCTCCTCTATAAAAATCAACATAGATTCCGCAAACAGAGATCCTGTGAAACACAGCTCGCTCTGTTCCTCCATCAGATCCACAGCGCA
The DNA here is from genome assembly GCF_023864275.1 of Schistocerca cancellata. Classification (NCBI taxonomy): domain Eukaryota; kingdom Metazoa; phylum Arthropoda; class Insecta; order Orthoptera; family Acrididae; genus Schistocerca; species Schistocerca cancellata. The sequence continues at coordinate 396,558,930 of NC_064631.1, forward strand.
GTGGACAATGGCGCTCAGGTTGATGCCGTGTTCCTTGATTTCAGTAAGGCATTTGACACCGTCCCACATTGCCGTTTAATGGAAAAAATACGAGCTTACGGAGTATCGAAGTAGACCTGCGATTGGATTCAATACTTTCTTGCAGACAGAACTCAACACGTCGCTCTTAACAGAACTAAATCGACAGATGTAAAGGTAATATCCTGAGTACCACAGGGAAGTGTGATGGGACCGTTGCTGTTTACAATATATATAAATGATCTAGCAGAAAGCGTCGGACGCTCTTTAAGGCTATTCGCAAATGATGCTGTTGTCTATCTGTACCAAATTAGGAATGCCAGAAGATAATAACTATTTGCAGAACGACCTGCAGAGAATTGATGAATGATGCAGACTCTGGCAGTTGACCCTGGATGTAAAGAAATGTAAAACATTATGCATACATAGGAAAAGAAATCCACTACTGTACAGCTACACTATTGATGAAAAACAGCTGGAGACAGCCTCTGCCGGAAAATATCTACGCATAACTCTGCAGAGCGACCTTAAGTGGAATGACCATATAAAACAGATAGTGGGAAAAGCAGATACCAGACTGAGATTCATCGGAAGAAACTTAAGGAAATGTAACTCATCCACGAAATAAGTGACTTATAAGGCGCATGTTCGCCCGATTCTTGAATATTGTTCATCTATCTGGGATCCCTATCAGGTAGTACTGATAGAGGAGATAGAGAAGATGAAACGAAGAGCGGCGGCTTTCGTCACGGGATCGTTTAGCTGGCGAGAGAGCGTCACGGAGATGCTAAGCGAACTCCACTGGTTCAAATGTTTCAAATGGCTCTGAGCACTATGGGACTTAACATATGAGGTCATCAGTCCCCTAGACTTAGAACTACTTAAACGTAACTAACCTAAGGAAGCCACACACATCAATGCCCGTGGCAGGATTCGAACCTGCGACCGTAGCAGCAGAGCGGTTCCGGACTGAAGCGCCTAGAACCGCTCGGCCACAGCGGCTGGCAAACTCTACTGTCAGACGTTACAAAAGAGGCGTTGTGCATCACGGAAAGACTTGCAATTGAAATTTCGGGACGGCACTTTTCAGGAGGAGTCGGACTACATATTACTCCCCCCCCCCTCCCCTCCATATACATCTCGCGTATTGATCACGAGGAGAAAATTCGAGAAATTAGAGCCAATACAGAGGCTTACAGACAATCATTCTTCCCACACACTATTCGCGAGTGGAACAGGGTTGAAGGAATCAGATAGTGGTACTGAAAGTACCCCTCGCCAAACACCATTAGGTTGCTTGCTGAGTATGATGTAGATATAGACGTAGTAAAGACTCCTCTCGTTGGCGCGAAAAATGGGTATCTACGTCCACTGCATATTAAACTGGGTCTTCTGAAAACTTTGTGAAAGCTATAGACGGTACATCATATGGATTCAAGTATTTGCAAACTAAGTTCCCAAAGATAAATGAAACAGAAAATTTGAGAATAGAACATATGTAGTGCTGAAAATAAGGGGCTTAGTGGCTGAAATCAACGACGTTCAAAAAATGGAATGGCTGTCTTTCATAAGTGTTTGTAAACACTTTTTAGGCAACCATAAGGCACAAAACTATAGCTATATTGTACACGAACTAGTGAGATCATACCACCATACGGGACGTACCATGTTACTTTAGATACGTTTCTTGGACGGCCATTTGGGCCTTGTCCCGGATAACCTTGGTGCCGTTAGTGACGAACAAGCAGAATGGTCCCACCAGGACATTTCTCAAATGGAATAGCGTTATCAAGGTAACTGAAGTGCTTCAATGTGGTCCGACTACTGTTCGACCTTACGAAGAGATGTTCCTGAGGCAAAATATCGCTGGAAATCTGGACGAAAACGTTATTAGATATGTTTATTCACTTTTATTTACTCTTATGTTTTTCATTTTTTGAATAACTGCTGGCCGGCCGCGGTTACCGTGCGGTTCTAGGCGCTGCAGTCCGGAACCGCGGGGCCGCTACGGTCGCAGGTTCGAATCCTGCCTCGGGCATGGATGTGTATGATGTCCTTAGGTTAGTTAGGTTTAAGTAGATCTAAGTTCTAGGGGACAGATGACCTAAGATGCTAAGTCCCATAGTGCTCAGAGCCATTTTAACCAATAACTGCTGACGGAGGTTTTTTCGCCTTTTGCGAGAAACATGTAAGGCTATGATATATAGGTTGACATTTACAGAAACCAATATTACGTGGAAACTGAGACCGGCACAGAAATTTTGGGATTAGATCTGCATTCAGGAATGAATTGTCTTCCACAAACGTCGTGTTTTGTTTTCGTAACAGAATTTTCTTTAGACCAGTGTAATTTGTGTCCCATTCCTAAGAAAACCTTGTTTTTCACATATGTCAATATTTAGAACGTCATTGAATTTAATTCTTAAAATTCCCACAATCCACCATCTTTATGGCGTCATGGTTCAAGGCCACTGGTGAGGACTTACGTGTACGTGTCAAGGTCACTGATGACGGCATACATTCGAGGTAAATGTCACCAGGGGTATGTGGCTTGTGAAGTCACAAACATAAACAAATGAAAACTTTGGGCTAGGTACACCAACAGTTGGTAGCCATACTGAAACTGGAACTTGGAGACTGCTTGATCCGTTTATTTTATGGACTGGCCATAAATTTTGTAGGTCGTAATTGCCTCTAATTCAGTAATTGATACTTAGGCACAAAGGAAGCCGTTTTGCCTAAAGAACGGAGCTTTGGGCATGCATACACCAAACGGGAGCCAGAGAAGCGATCCTGAACGTTAGAGGAAGACAGTGCTAGCTAGCCAAAATAAATTTGTGCAAATGAGCAGTGTTAGTTGGTTCTGAAAAGTAGAACCTTCCTCGTAGACGACCGTTTTCTGCAAAACCCGGGGAGTTAAATTAACCCCCGCAGTAAGACCTCTGACTCAATTCGTACCCGACTTCTTCTATAGTTTAGACTCGTTTCTATAACTGGCGCAGGCAGGCTCCAGACCACAGTGTCGTTTCACTAATGTGCCATGCGGAGTGCAACAGGCACCAGAAGGTCGGTTTAGTGCTACCAGTTAGTCAGAAAATCAATAGATGGTTTTGTTGCCTACTAGTTGCGACAACCTGACAATCTGTAATTACGATGGCAACCCGTAATTTGCAATCGCAACCGGACCAACGACGTCTCCATGCTGCCATTAATGTAGACTATCTCGTTCTAATGCCGTAAGCAGTCCGTAGATGGCATCTTTATCGCTCGCCCTCGATTACGGGTTTTACTTCTTGTCTTTGTAGGTGTTCTCTAATAATTCGTGTGTGCAATTTTGTCTCCATTGATCGAGCGTTGCCTCCCCGTCCTCTAATCGCCGTCTTCGATCCAGGCACTTTAGCCAACGATTTCAGTGCCTTTTTCCCTTGCGTCAGCCTGTAACTGTGGTCTTTCCTTTCCAAATTACACCTGTTTATAATAGTCTGTTGTCGACTATTACTTCAGTTGAGTTGTAGTACCCTCTTCCGTTCTTATTGCATCATCACGCCAGATCTGCTCCCCAGTGCTCGTGTAGACAAGGTGGACTCAGCCTGCAGTAAGAAATTTGGATGCCTTATATTTGATCAGGATAGAGAATAAGGTTATTGGAGTTTGTATCTAACGCACACAGCTGCAAACGCGGTTTTGCCTTTTCACAGGTTTTATCGCGAAGCACGTTTAATGGAAACTTTCGTTGATTCATTACTTAATTATTTTCGGATACATGGCTATGAGAACGTTTTTCTTGTTTCGGGGCAATGAATCAGCCCTACCAAATTAAATTTCAGGCATTAGCTCTCACCACGGACAGAAACATTTCTCGTACACTCTCTATAAGCATATTTTCAGATTTAACTAGCCTAGTACCTTTGTGTATATTGCGCTTCTGAAACTTTATTTACTTTAGCCCGTAGAATGAAGTCTCCTGAAAAACTGGTCTACACTGAGATGACAAAGTCAAGGGATGGGGATATGCACACATAGAAATGAAGTACAGTATAAAAGGACAGTGCATTGGCGGAACTGTCATTTGTACACAGGTGATTCTCGCGAGAATGTTTCCGAAGTGATTGTGGCCGCAGGACGGGAATTAAGAGCCTATGAAAGCTGAGTGATAGTTGGAGGTAGACGCATGGGATATTACATTTCGGAAATCATTAGGAAATTCAGTATTTCGGGATCCACAGTGTCAAGTGCGTTCCGAGAATACCAAATTGAATTTCAGGCATTACCTCTCACCACGGACAACGTAGTGGCCGACGGCCTTCACTTAACGACCGAGATCAGCTGCGTTTGCATAGAGTCGTCAGTGCTAACAGACAAGCAACACTGCGTCAAATAACCGCAAAAATAAATGTCGGATGTACGAGGAACGTATCCGTTAGGACAGTGCGACCAAATTTGGTGTTAATGGGCTATGGCAGCAGACGATCGACGCGAGTGCCTGCAGCGTCTTTCCTGGGCTCGTGGCCATATCGGTTGGACCCTAGACGACTGGAAAAACCTGGCTTGGTCAAGTGAGGCCCTATTTCAGTTGGTAAGAGCAGATGGTAGGGTTCGAGTGTAGTGCAAACCCCACGAAGCCATGGACCCAAGTTGTTATCAAGGCACTGTGCAAGCTGGTGGTGGCTCGATAATGGTGTGGACTGTGTTTACACGGAACGGAATTGGTCTTCTCGTCCAGTTGGACTGGTCATTGACTGGAATTGGTTATGTTCGGCTACTTGGAGACAATTTGCGGCCATTCATGGACTTCATGTTTCCAAACAACGATGGAATTTTTGTGGATGACAATGCGCCACATCACCAGGCCACAGTTGTTTGGGACTGGTTTGAAGAACATTTTGGACAATTCGAGCGAAAGATTTGGCCGCCCAGAGGGCCGGACACGAATCCAACTGAATATTTCTGAGACGTAATCGAGAGGCCGATTCGTGCATAAAATTCTACATCGGCAACATATTCGCAATTATGGCCGGTTGTAGACGCAGCATGGCTCAATATTTCAGAAGGCGACTTCCAAAGACATTTTGAATCCATGCTACGTTGAGTTGCCGCACTACGCCGGACAAAAGAAGGTCCGACTCGATATTAGGAAGTGTATCATGACTTTTGTCACCTGAGTGTAAACTGCCACAGTAAAGGAAAGCACCTGTTGTGTAGAATTTTCGACGAGATGAGACCTACACTGTTGATTATCCTCGGGTATTCGGTCACTGCTTTCGCAGTAGAGACCTGCAATTAATCACTTCCTTATCGCTGGTCGGAGCGGCTCCTGTTGCACGCGGCAGCTGGTGTTGCCAACGGTCGATGCAGGAAGTCCCTGGCGCTGCTGCCGCGATAACGACTGCGGCCAGGCCGCGTCGGCGATGAGATCGCTCCTGACGGCCACTTCTTTGCCAAACAAAGAACGTCGTGAGGGCACAGTCGTTGTTAGTTCGTCAGCAAGCGTATTCCCGTGAGAAAGAAACGAGGTGCGTTGCTTCTATTTTTGAAACACTCCTGTCGTCAGAATACGCTTTTAGAAGGTCGCTAGTCTTTTTAAACTGTTTGTAGTTACTCGATAGTCGAGGCTGTAAGAGAAGATACTCTAAATGGACTTGGACATTCGCTTACATGGCGTCCGCATTGGATGTCCGCAGAAATTTTCCCAAGAGGGGGCAGGATTCAAAACTTGCCAGTCTCGATACAACTGATTTGGTGAGTTTGAAAACGTGTCGTGCCCCAAGGACTATATTTGACAAATATGACAAGAAATAAACAAAAGTTATTGTAGCTCAAAATACTGATAGGTATCTACTTAGGGTTTTTAAAGTATTAGGTTGGTGCTTAATGCAAGGTTTACTATCTTTTGGTTCAAAAAGTCGATTTTTTTTTAAATTGCATTTTTGGATCCATGAAAGTGTTTAGAATCCACCCCTAAAACTGTTTTTCCGAATACGGAACGGAAATGTTTGTTATTCGCGGTTGAACAAAACGTGCACTTGCCTGAAATCGGCGTTTTTCACGCAGCAGTTTTTTTCTTTCGGAGGACGAGCTATTGTACCGGTGCTTGGGAGGAAACACACAAAATTCAAATGAAGGTTTCAACGCGTGTGTTTGGAATTTAGCCCCCAAGCATTTGCCTTCTGGTGCGAAGACTGTGGAGATTGCGACTTTCCTTGCAGTGAGCAGCTTCTACGAAGGGTATTCAGCAATTCTGAAGACCACGACAACGATGGACGTCACCCTGAGACTCTATTCGACGCAGTTCGCCAAGCATTCGGACGACCACCAGATCCAAGAGGCCGAAAACCGCTTGTCACCGGCCGTACGAGCGGCTCCGGAGCAGCGCAGGATGGCCCAGATCGATCAGAACGCCCTCTGTGAGGAAGAGGAAGGATTAGTTTATGGACCCGGAATAGCAGATCGAACGTACGTTGCATAATATTGCATTTATATGTAGCCAAAATTTCAAACGCGTTTTTCTCGAAATGACGTTTTTTATTTATCGCGCGGTATGGTAACTTCAAATCTACTGAACCGATTTGTTTACGACGAAGCTAACTAAATTGTCTAGGTGCTGTACCACTTTTATTCCGATCCATCAATTGTAAATATTTTTACTTGGCCGACGAAGTAGAAAAATCGATGAAAAAATCCTATTTTTTTCAAATGGCCGCCATTTTGTTTTCTGTAGTGCAAATAACTTAAGCGAGGTACAACTCCTAAAGAATCTTATATACTTCGCTAACGTTAATCAATTTTGATTTCATACGAGCCGCCTGACCTGTGACATACCGCGCGTGGAGGTCTACATCGAAATTTTGTTTCGTTCCGACGGCACTTCCGCCTTTTCTCTTCGACATTTCCAGTCGAAATAATTCCAGTTTGTAGAGAAAATATCAATAAACATTTTTACCAAATTTGACATAGATATGTATAACACATCCCGAAAAAAAATTCTCAAAGAACATGCTTTTTTCGGGCCAAACATAGTAAATCTTCCCTTAAGTTCGTAGCAATTTACAAAAAGTTTAATGAACACAACACAGATACATACCAGAGACTTTCGTCATGAATAATGTATTGTCCTTCACTAAGTACACCAGTCTCCCAACTGGGATAACTTTTCGATCTCGCGGTTGTAGAAATAAAGTGGATTTTTGGCGAAGAACGCGTCAAGCCATTTTCGGAGTGCATCTGCATCCGGTAAGAACGTTCCTTGATGGTTGTAGGACAGAGAGCGGAAAATGTGGAAATCTGATGGTGCAAGGTCAGGTGAACAAGGTGGTGCGGAATGACAACCCAACCCAACTCCTGTGAAGATTGTTTTGTCAGTCTAGCAGAATCCGGGCAGGCGTTATCTTGGAGTTGCATCACTTCAAGCGGTATTCCTGATCGTTGTTCTTGGATTCTGTAACACGTCTCAATTGTTGACAATAAATGTCAGCAGTGATGGTTACTCCTCAGGGAATCCATTCGTAGTGCAGCACACCATCACTGTTCGACCAGACGCATAACATAACCTTTTGTGGGTGCGACCAGGTCTTTGTACGATGGACTTGCTGCTTTGTTCGAGCTGAACCATTCCTTTATTTTCCTTATGTTAGCGTAAAGACACCATTTCTCGTCACAAATAACGATAAAGGATAGGAATCGTCGGTATCGTTCACGAACCAATTGATGATGAGCAAGCAGAGATGCACATATGGTCATCCGGTGTTTTTTTTTATTTTGGCTTAGAGTATTCGGTACCCATACACTCGATCTTTGAACCCGCTCCGCTACATGCAAATGTCGCACGACGGTGAGATGGTCACGTTTCATCGCATTTGCCAGTTATCGAGTACAAGGAAATGGATCATTGTGGATTAATGCGTTTAAACGATCTTCATCAAAACCCGAACGTCTTGCTTAACGTGGAGAGTCACCAACGACAAAACGAGAAAACCATTTTCTTGCCGTGCTCTGACCAATGACATTATCCTCATACACGTCGCAAATGTTTCTGGCTGTATCCGCTATTGTCACCCCTGCACTGAACTCAAAAAGAAGAATACGTTCCGATTTCTCCACTTAGCACTCCATTTTCTAGCGTCCAGAGATTCACTTAGCATCTCCAAATGACAAAATCACAACATGTAAACTCAAACAGCAACAGTATACTACACATAAAAAGTGATAGTCGATAAATAAATCCATAGCAACCGTATTAGCAACATGCAGAACAAAAACGCTACGAACTTATGCACCAACCTAATGGAGTATGTTGGTACCTAAAGAGAACCATATTTCAGTAGTATTAGCAAAGTACATTTTTACGCGTTATTAGGAATATGGATGACAACTTTTTCATTCTGAGATCTGAAATTACATTGCCATATAATTAAATCCAGGGTTTCCAACGAGTTACAAAATAAAGCTAAAAACATTAATAAAATAATTTATTCACTCTCCCATAATGTTAAGTTACAACTGAAAATTATTTATCTGAAATAGGAAAAAGCCACGATGATTGAGAAAACCTTGCTGAATATCGACAAAAAGGCAGCATTAATAGCTCTCGGAGTAAATAAACAGGACAAACGTTTATAAAGTCTTATTCAATTTCGATGCCATCTACAACACCTTGTATGCTTATAAAACTTGTATGCTTATAAAACTTCACATTCATGGATTTACTGCATTAGTCTCATGGCAGTATAGATTAGCGTAGACGAAGCTCAACAAAGGTATAAAGTAGAGCATGGCCAATGTACGACTAGATGAATGTGGCAAAACCACCCAGAATCATCCCAATCTGGCCGGTAGAATCAGCTTTTAACAGAACCGCACCAAAGAAATCCCTGTCTCTCCAGTTTGTGACATTACTGTGTAGCGTGCCAACTGGAATGCATAATTCGTATCTCTGATAGCATGTGATGCTATGTTGCACCTACAGATTGTAAGAAGTTCCCAGTACTGGAAAGCGTATTTTTCCGACATCGAAATTTCACACTGTCGTCCCTTTATCTAACGCAGAAAATAGTATTTTCTTTTTTCGACTCATGTAATTGAAAAAAATTATAGACGTACACACCTACAGTTTTCTGGGTGGTTGTAATTAAAGTGGAGCTACTTACAGACATCTAGCGTGGGCTGTACTCATCTAATGGCGGGGAAACTTGGTAGATATTCTAATGCGGGACCGATTTACACTGGAAAAGAATTAGTTCAAAGTTTGTCCGCCTGGTTCAAATCTGGCGCTGTGGATGCAAGAGAGACGTATAGAAATGTTTCCATATGTAACGGGTTAGGAACGGCACGTGAACGGAAAAAGTCAAACAAGTGAGAAAGGCAAATTGTTAATAATGACGTTAACTCTCTCTTACACCTTTAGTTCAGTATGAGCACCGGAGACGTCGACGAGATGCTGCATCCGTAAAACGACGTGATCAACAGTTGCTCGCATCAGTTCCGGCGGATTATGAGCAACATGCTCATGTATACTGGTCTTGAGATCAGGAAGAGACCCAGCGTGTCCCTGTAGATGCGTTTTTTTTAGAAATCTTTGCAGCCAAAAACCACGTGGATTCAAATTAGGTTATCTTGCAGACTATGCATCTCGGAAACCTGTAAAGATAACACATTCGTGGAAGGTTACATTAAACGTATGGATCACTGGGCGAGCGACATGAGTTGTTAACCAATCATACATGAAAACAATGGTTTCCACATAGTTGCATTATTCCAAAGCGGGAATCACACGCTATACAAGGAAGTATCGATAACTCGCAGACGTCGCGGTAAACCAGACAGGCTCCGTGGATGTATTCTCTTTAAACAAGAACGAGCCGAGAATAAAGGTGCTTGTGAATCCACGCCACACAGTCACATAGGGCGAGTGTTATCGCTCTTCGTGCACAATGTGTGGTTTAATAGTATCACATATTCGTATGCTGTGTGTATTCATTGCACCCTGTAGTGTAAAATGTGCTCGTCACTGCGTAGACTACTGCGTGTACATACGTCATCAACTACAATTCGTGCCAGGAACCACCCCCACCTCCCACTCCCACGCTGTTAACCCGGAGCCAAGGTAGCCCCTGAGGGCCGGCAACCCATATTACATTACAGAGGATGGGTTTGTCTATGTTCAAGGCGTACCCAAAGCACCATGGTAAACACTGGCTATTTACATATTAGATAATGGAAACAGACATTCCGAGCACTTCTTCCTTCAGGGGGAGCTCGAGCCACGGCTTGCAGGAATTATCACTACGCCAAAACCTGATTGGCTGGAGACAGCTATTTAGGGACTAGAACCAGCCCCGAAGTTCAGTACACTCTGGATGCCGACCTCGTGGACTTCGACCGTTGAAGATTACGTCTTCGTCTTTGAATTGGATTTTGCTAGTGTGTTTGTGTTACCACGAACCTTTGTGGAAAATTAGAAGTGACTTTTTGTTTGCCTCAATTAGGAGACTTTTACTGGCATCGTTATTGTTACCTTTCTTTTGTTGTTCAGTCATCAATCTTGTAAATGTACATAAATAAAAGTAGTGTTTGTGAAAAATTGCGAACTGTCAGTCACTACATCCGCCATCTTGCGAACGCCTATGGCGGCAGCTCATCCCTGATCTGAGGGGGACGGGGCTGGGTCGCTTCAAGTGCCTCTCCCGGCTGCTGAATAGAGCGTTAACTTTAATCTACATCTGGATAAATATCCTCAAGCCACCGCACGGTGCGTGGCGGAGGGTACTCTGCACCACTACTAATTACTTCCTTTCCTGTGCCATCCGCAGACAGAGAGACGGAAAAACGACTATCTATATGCCTCCGTATAAGCCCTAATTTATCGTATCTTACGTTCGTGATCCTTACGCGAAATGTATGCTGCGAGTGGTAAGATCGTCCTGTAGTCACCTTCATATGCCGGTTCTATAAATTTTCTCAATAGTGTTCCACGAAGAGAACGTCGCATTCCCTCCAGGGATTCCGATTTGAGTTCCCGAAGCATCTCCGTAACACTTTAGCAGCCCGTATGTGAGTTGCTTCAATGTGTTCCTTTAAACCGTTCTGATGCGGATCCCAAACACTAGAGCAGATCAAGAGTAGGTCGTACTAGCGCCCTACATGCAGTTTTCTTTTCCGATGGTCCACGCATTCCTAAAATTCTCCCAATAAACCGAAGTCGACCTTTCGCCTTCCCTACCAGAATCCTCACCTGCCCGTTCCATTTCATATCGCTTTGATTCGTTAAGCCCAGATATTTAAACGACGTGACTGCGTCTAGCAGGACACTACTTATGCTGTATCCAAACCTTACAGGCTTGTTTTTGCTACTCATCCGCATTTACTTACATTTTTCTACATTCATCACATCAACTAAAAGTTTTGTCTAAGTCATCTTGTATCATCCTACAGTCACTTAACTACGACACCTTCCCGTGTACCACAGAATCATCAGCAAAGAACTGTATTTTGCTGCCCACCCTGCCCGCCAGATCGTTTATGTATAAAGAAAATAATAGCGGTCCTCTCACAGGACTCTGGGGCCTGCCGGCGATACCCTTGTACATGATGCATACTCACCGATGAGGACAACATACTAGGTTCTATTACTTAAGAAGTCTGATACACTCTCACATATCTGGGAACCTATTCAGTATGCTCATACCTGCAATGGGGCACCGTGTCAAATGCTTTTCGGAAGTATAGAAATATGGGACCTGCCTGTTGCTCTTCATACACAGATCGCAGTTTATCACGTAAGAAAAGGACATGCTCAGTTTCACATGATGCTTTCTGAAACCGTGCTGTTTCGTGGACGTAAGCGTTTCGATCTCTAGGAAATGTATTATATTCGAACTCGGAACATGTTCTAGAATTCTGCAGCAACCGATGTTAAATACACTCCTGGAAATTGAAATAAGAACACCGTGAATTCATTGTCCCAGGAAGGGGAAACTTTATTGACACGTTCCTGGGGTCAGATACATCACATGATCACACTGACAGAACCACAGGCACATAGACACAGGCAACAGAGCATGCACAATGTCGGCATTAGTACAGTGTATATCCACCTTTCGCAGCAATGCAGGCTGCTATTCTCCCATGGAGACGATCGTAGAGATGCTGGATGTAGTCCTGTGGAACGGCTTGCCATGCCATTTCCACCTGGCGCCTCAGTTGGACCAGCGTTCGTGCTGGACGTGCAGACCGCGTGAGACGACGCTTCATCCAGTCCCAAACATGCTCAATGGGGGACAGATCCGGAGATCTTGCTGGCCAGGGTAGTTGACTTACACCTTCTAGAGCACGTTGGGTGGCACGGGATACATGCGGACGTGCATTGTCCTGTTGGAACAGCAAGTTCCCTTGCCGGTCTAGGAATGGTAGAACGATGGGTTCGATGACGGTTTGGATGTACCGTGCACTATTCAGTGTCCCTTCGACGATCACCAGTGGTGTACGGCCAGTGTAGGAGATCGCTCCCCACACCATGATGCCGGGTGTTGGCCCTGTGTGCCTCGGTCGTATGCAGTCCTGATTGTGGCGCTCACCTGCACGGTGCCAAACACGCATACGACCATCATTGGCACCAAGGCAGAAGCGACTCTCATCGCTGAAGACGACACGTCTCCATTCGTCCCTCCATTCACGCCTGTCGCGACACCACTGGAGGCGGGCTGCACGATGTGGGGCGTGAGCGGAAGACGGCCTAACGGTGTGCGGGACCGTAGCCCAGCTTCATGGAGACGGTTGCGAATGGTCCTCGCCGATACCCCAGGAGCAACAGTGTCCCTAATTTGCTGGGAAGTGGCGGTGCGGTCCCCTACGGCACAGCGTAGGATCCTGCGGTCTTGGCGTGCATCCGTGCGTCGCTGCGGTCCGGTCCCAGGTCGACGGGCACGTGCACCTTCCGCCGACCACTGGCGACATCATCGATGTACTGTGGAGACCTCACGCCCCACGTGTTGAGCAATTCGGCGGTACGTCCACCCGGCCTCCCGCATGCCCACTATACGCCCTCGCTCAAAGTCCGTCAACTGCACATACGGTTCACGTCCACGCTTTCGCGGCATGCTACCAGTGTTAAAGACTGCGATGGAGCTCCGTATGCCACGGCAAACTGGCTGACACTGACGGCGGCGGTGCACAAATGCTGCGCAGCTAGCGCCATTCGACGGCCAACACCGCGGTTCATGGTATGTCCGCTGTGCCGTGCGTGTGATCATTGCTTGTACAGCCCTCTCGCAGTGTCCGGAGCAAGTATGGTGGGTCTGACACACCGGTGTCAATGTGTTCTTTTTTCCATTTCCAGGAGTGTATATTTGTCTCTAATTCTGCGGGTCCGTTATTTTACCCATCTTATATACAGGAGACACCTGCACTTTTTCCAGTCGCTTGTGACTTTGCGCTGGGGAGAGATTCGCAATAAGCGCAAGCTAAGTAACAGGCCAGTGCCGTAGAGTACTGTTTGTAAAACCGAATTGGGACTCCATCTGGACCTGGTGGCATATTTATGTTGAACTCTTTTAGTTGTTTCTTTACCCCAGGGATGCTTATTACTATGTCGGGCGCAAGGGATTCTGTGCAATGGCAAATGTCGGTATGTTTGTACGATTCTCCTGCGTTACATCCTCTCCTCAGTGTCATCTGTTCAAGTGGCTGTTCCTACCGATATTGAAATACATCACCATAATGAAGGGTAACGCATCTATTTAGTACACCCGTAAATCTTGGGGTTAATGTTTCCACAACTGTCGCTTCCTTCCCTCCTCTCAAATAAGCAGCTTCTTACCTCCAGAGAAATTCTCCTGTCATCATGAAAGTTCCACCGTCGGATTTCTCGTACTGCAGGTGTTTAACCCGAAAGCTGCCCAATGTATATAGTGGACAGGCTAGAAACAGTTAGGAAAATATTTAGCGTAATTTAGCTATATGGTATTCTTCAGCAGATATGAAAGTCGAAGCAAACTTTCCATTGTGGAAATCACTAATATGCATTGCCAAATTAGCCCTGTTACACAGGTGCTTCTCCCGGCTCCTGAGCTCAGATGAAACTGAAAAATCGGCCAGATACGAGTGGGAGTCGTACACCGAGGGTTTCGTATATACTTCGTTATCGTTATAGACAGTTCATCTGTTCAGGGAATCTAGAATCTCGATGACATTTACCTGTTATCGGGACTGATACTGGTAATATGTCGATCCCTGGGATTCCAAGACTTTCGGGAATGTTTTAATTTCAAGTTTGACTTCAGATTAGAAATGACAAATGAAATTTTTTGTATGACATAATTACAAATTCACAGTTTTCAGATTATTTTCCTTTTATTTGTACACTGAAACCTTGTTTTTACCGAAATTTCATGTTTCTAGGCCAACAGAAACTACGCTATAGGTTTTGATAAGAGGATTTGTGACTATCAAAGTATGTGACATAAATGGACACACCTTTTCATTACATTGACATTGAAACTTCAATTTTTTACACTATCGGGGGATTACAGATCTTAGTATGTGACAAATTTCAACTTGATACCAGTTCCTTAGACGAAGCGTTTTAAAAGTTGGGCAGACAGACAGACAAACAGTCCGACCACCCCGATAAGGGTTCAGTTTTTACCGACTGAGGTACGGAGCCGAATAAAGTATTAAAGAAATCGACAAGTTAGCTTACTTCATCCTGTAGCATGTTAAAACGGAGCGACAAGAAGGCAGCAGATAAAGTAACTACCATGGTTTGTATGGGAAACAAGGAAAATGATACGTATTCCAAATGCTCTCGAGGGAAAACCTTACAGAGAGAGAAAGGGTGTTGTTATTTAGCCATGTCAGCTCTAGAGATTAATTGCGAGGGACGCATAGACCGTAGCGCTTTCCACCTTGTCGGTAACAGGAATGTGGGCAGGTCGTAGCGTGGAGCCCAGGCGTTCGTGACCTCTTCTCTGGCGTCCGAGAATAAACTGGGGCCGTACTCCTGGATTTGAAATCGGATCTCACTTGTTTTTTCTTTGCTGTTCTCAATATCCGCTCCTCTGGACAATAACCGATGCCGCTGGCAGCCTTTACAAAAATGTTTCAAATGGCTCTGAGCACTATGAGACTTAACTTCTGAGGTCATCAGTCCCCTAGAACTACTTAAACATAACTAACCTAAGGACATCACAAACAGCCATGCCCGAGGCAGGATTCGAACCTGCGACTGTAGCGCAGCCTTTACCTACGGCCACAATGTCTTCAGCTTTTGCGAGAGATATTTCAGTAAGGTACCTTTACGACTTTCATTGAAGACTTCACGGATTACCCTTACGCCAGGCAAACGCGTTTCATTCAGCGTTTCTCTATCTACAGTCCTGTGCTTCGTTGTACAGCTGTTGTGAGCAGTCGCTGCTTCTTTAAAAATTTCTTCAGAGACAGTATACTGCAGAGAGTCCCTCCAATCACGAACTGTTGTACGAGGTATATAAACTATCAGTGCGGGGTCAACGATTCTTTTAAATTAGAGATACAGTCGTTTTACGTACTCCAGTCCAGAGCAAAATATTTCGCCGGCTGGAGTGACCGAGCGGTTCTAGGCGCTACAGTCTAGAACCGCGCGACCGCTACGGTCGCAGGTTCGAATCCTGCCTCGTGCATGGATGTGTGTGATGTCCTTAGGTTAGTTACGTTTAAGTAGTTCTAAGTCTAGGGGACTGATGACCTCAGCAGTTAAGTCCCATAGTGCTCAGAGCCATTTTTTGAGCAAAATATTTCAGTTTCTCCTTGGAGGTATGACACTAATGCTTCTGTTTATACTGTAGTTTGCTGAACATATAAATCTTTTTACTAATCTTAGCTGGTCTTTGCACTGCAGTAATCTATCTTGCTGTAACTGGCCCATGATCACTGATACCAGATGCAAGGACATGCTCAAAGAAGCCTGGTCTATTTTCTGCCATGAGATCTAAAATATTTCTATCATAAGCTAGCCTCTGAACTATTTGTTCTAAGTAGCGGTGGAAGAAAGCACTTGCTCAAACGTACCGAGCGAGGTGGCGCAGTGGTTAGCACACTGGACTCGCATTCGGGAGGACGACGGTTCAATCCCGTCTCCAGCCATCCTGATTTAGGTTTTCCGTGATTTCCCTAAATCGTTTCAGGCAAATGCCGGGATGGTTCCCTTGAAAGGGCACGGCCGATTTCCTTCCCAATCCTTCCCTAACCCCGAGCTTGCGCTCCGTCTCTAATGACCTCGTTGTCGACGGGACGTTAAACACTAACCACCACCACCACTTGCTCAAACATTCTCACTTGCAGTTTCAATTTCTATCTTGATAGTTTTCAGTTTCTTATCTTTCGTAATAAATACACCGCGCCCAATTCACATTAGTCTGTGCTTTCGATATTACAGATCGATTTATATCGAAACTATTTATGTAGTCGTCCCATGTTAAATCGCACTTTGTACATACCCTCAGATATTTAATGGATGTATTGCTTCCAGTGATTGGGTAAATTACATGAGTCCATGGTGTCTGTTCTTTCGGACATGTCCGAAAGCATAGACACCATGCGAAATCTGCAGCTGGTTTCCTGCGGCTCGCCACGAATTCCTTTCCTGTGCCAGCCTTTTGATCTCAGAGTAGCACTTGCAACCTATGCCCTCAATTATTTGCTAGATTTATTACAACCTCTGTTCTCCTTTACAGTTTTTACTCTCTGCATCTCCCTCTAGTACCGTAGGAGTTATTCCCTGACGCCTTAATACCTTGTATTATCCTGACCTTTCTTGTGGTCAGTGTATTGCACATGTCCCTTTCTTTGTCAATTCTATGGAGAAACAACTCATTCCTTACCGTATCAGTCCACCTAATTATCAACATTCTTCTGTAGCACTACATTTCAAATGCCCCTATTCTCTTCTGTACAGCTTTTCTCAAACTCCATGTTCCACCACCGTACCGTGCAGTGCTCCAGACATAAATTCTCAGAAATTTCTTCCTCAAATTTAGGTCTATGTTTGACACCGGTAATTTCTCTTGGGTAGGAATGCCGTGTTCGTCAGTACTAGTCCGTTTCTCATGTCTTCCTTGCTCCATCGGTCAGGGGTTTCCTTAATGCCTAGGAGACAGAATCCCTTGAGTTCATCTATTTTCTGACCATCAAACATGACTTTAAGTTCCTCGCTGTTCTCATTTCTGATACTTCTCATTGCTTTCGTCTTTCTTCGACTTACTTTAAATCCATATTCTGTACTCATCAGACTGTCCACTCCATTCAATATATCCTATAATTCTTCTTCACTTTCACTGAATATAGCAATGTCATCAGCAAATCTTATCACTTATTTCCTGTGACTTTGAATTTTAATCCCAATCTTGAACCTTTCTTTTATATCCGTCATCGTTTTTCGATGTATAGACTGAACAGCAGTGGCGAAAGACTACATCCCTGCCATACATCTTTTTCAATCAGAGCACTTCGTTCTTCGTCATCCACTTTTATTGTTCCCTCATGGTTCTTGTACGTTTATATGTCACTTTATCTTTCCATATAGTTTACTGCTATTTTTCTCAGAATTCGAGTATCTTGCACCATTTTACGTTGTCGAAGGTTTTTTCCAGGTCGACGAATCCTATGACTGTCTTGATTTTTATCCAATCTTGCTTCCATTATCAAGTCCAACGTCTGAATTGCTTCTGGTGCCTTTTACTTTCCTACAGCCAAACTGATCGTCATCTAGCAAATCGCCAATTTTCTTTTCCATTCTTTGTGTATTATTCTTGTTAGCAACTTGGATGCATGAGCTGTTAATCTGGCTGTGCAATAACTCTCGCACTTGTCGGCTATAACAATCTTCGGAAATGTGAGGATGATGTTTTTCCGAAAGTCTGATGGTGTAGCGCGAGCCACATACATTCTACACACCAACGTGAACAGTGATTTTGTTGCCGCTTCCCCCAATGATTTTAGAATTTCCGGTGGAATCTTATCATCCCTTCCACCTTATTTGATTTTAAGTCTTCGAACGCTCATTCAAATTCTCATTCTAATACTGTATCCCCTATCTCTTCCCTACCGACTCCTGTTTCTTCTTCTATCACATCATCGCACAAATCCTCCCCCTCACAGAGGCCTTCAGTGTACTCTTTCCACTTGTCCACTTTCTCCTCTGCATTCAACAGTGGCATTCCCAATGCAATCTTACTGTTCAGACTGTAAGGTGGGACTACTGGTAACTTATCTAGTTAAGCCACGCCGTTCCATTCTTCAGTGTTCTAAATAACTATATAACAAAACCACAGGAAAAATGATTATCCTGTGACCTATAGACTTATCAGTGTAATTTTATGTGCAAACCTTTCCTCTGTTCCACGAAGTCGATTGATTGATAACTGTAATGCTGAATCCGCATCTGATAGCTCCTAATTTGAATTACGATGGGACACATATCAAAATTCATTCTAGTTAACTTTGGACTTTTGTTTTTCGTGTTGCTGGGCAGCCAATATGTCCGTCTGCCATATAAAAGGGCTAGGAACGATCTCCGAGAATGTTAAAGATCTTTTCTTTTCAGAGGAGTGGAGAAGTCTACACTTTGTTATGTGAGAACATATGCCGAAATGCTTGAAGGAAAAGTTACGACACAGCTTTCATAAATTGAGAGAGTGCTGTACGCTTAACTACTGCCTGACAATGGAGCTTGAAGTAGTTTTCAGTCGTCATCGCTCGGTACCTTGGCTGTTGCGGAGTCAATTTTTCGTCACTTGTCACATTTAACCATTATCAGTTATCACTGAGCTATCAATACATTATTGCAGGCAACATTTAACATTATGGTCTGGGGAGTACAATACCAAAGATGGCACGTCTCGGCCGTACACCACCCGCTAGGCTGTCGTCTTCCTGCGGGGCAGTGAAATGGACAGCCTCAAAATGACATGTCTGGGACCAAGTACTGCCTGGTGGGAAGTTAATATTTCAAACTCATATTCCTTTTTCTGACGAGCAAGCTGTATTTCTCAGCGCAGCGCCTAAGATGCGATAACATTTCCAGTGGACTGTTGCATTATTGGTGAGCAGAGAACGAAATGGCAGTCACTCGATCTGATGCGACGTTCAGTATCTGACAACCCGTCATATCCTGCCTACAGAAAGGCTACCCCTGTCTCCGAAGACTGTTACGTCACCGCGAGTCACGCCATGTCATGTCACGTTCGACAGGGCCTCAGCTGCAGGAAGAGGAAACGTGCAACTGATTCTCAAAGCAGGTTGAGAACTGATGAAAAATTCAGCGGAATCACTTTTCATCGTGGACAGCGCCTGAAGATCTTGTCAGGCGCTTTGTTGTGGAAGATATCCTTGTATTGATCGAGGCGCTCTTCCGATAACTTCTGACAAATAAACCATGACAATAATTCGTCGAGATTTCTGCATTTTTGGGTGACTGACGGTATCTGATGTTATATATTTTTTTTTTACTGTGAAAGTCGCTCAAGGAAGATTACAGCTTAATGCTTCACGTACGTCAAGCAAAGTCTGATAAGAAAGGGAAAGTAAACCTGACGTACAACAGTGAGTTACCTCAAGTAATTCAAGGGGATTGACAGAAATGGCCAGACAGAAATTTTAACCCACTCCTTTCGATGATGAGTCCTTATTTTAACCTCTCCGCTACGTCGCTTTCTTACTACAGAGATACCAGTGCATTTGCGAGACTGAACTGAACGCGAAAAGAAAGAATCGACTTCAAAGGTGTTAATTAAGATAGAGCAATCCAACTAGTTTCTGTACGGCTACAAAAGTTAATTTGTAGGTGTGCAAGTTGTACAGCAAATGGGTTGCGGCCCTTATTCCAGGCGTGAAATTTTTGTTTCCGCGAAACAGATACCGCACCGGCGGCCAATTTCTCTGAGAGTAACCATGACCCCAGTTTAGAAAAATAATTCGGCAATCGTTAGAAATACGAGGTGCATTCAAGTTCTAAGGCCTCCGATTTTTTGTCTAATTAACTACTCACCCGAAATCGATGAAACTGGCGTTACTTCTCGACGTAATCGCCCTGCAGACGTACACATTTTTCACAACGCTGACCCCATGATTCCATGGCAGCGGCGAAGGCTTCTTTAGGAGTCTGTTTTGAACACTGGAAAATCGCTGAGGCAATAGCAGCACGGCTGGTGAATGTGCGGCCACGGAGAGTGTCTTTCATTGTTGGAAAAAGCCAAAAGTCACTAGGAGCCAGGTCAGATGAGTAGGGAGGATGAGGAATCACTTCAAAGTTGTTATTACGAAGAAACTGTTGCGTAACGTTAGCTCGATGTGCGGGTGTGTTGTCTTGGTGAAACAGCACAAGTGCAGCCCTTCCCGGACGTTTTTGTTGCAGTGCAGGAAGGAATTTGTTCTTCAAAACATTTTCGTAGGATGCACCTGTTACCGTAGTGCCCTTTGGAACGCAATGGGTAAGGATTACGCCCTCGCTGTCCCAGAACATGGACACCATCGTTTTTTCAGCACTGGCGGTTACCCGAAATTTTTTTGGTGGCGGTGAATCTGTATGCTTTCATTGAGCTGACTGGCGCTTTGTTTCTGGATGAAAAATGGCATCCACATCTTATCCATTGTCAAAACCGACGAAAAGAAAGTCCCATTCATGCTGTCGTTGCGCGTCAACATTGCTTGGCGACATGCCACACGGGCAGCCATGTGGTCGTCCGTCAGCATTCGTGGCACCCACCTGGATGACACTTTTCGCATTTGCAGGTCGTCATGCAGGATTGTGTGCACAGAACCCACAAAAATGCCAACTCTGGAGGCGATCTGTTCAACAGTCATTCGGCGATCCCCCAAAACAATTCTCTCCACTTTCTCGATCATGTCGTCAGACTGGCTTGTGTGAGCCCAAGGTTGTTTCGGTTTGTTGTCACACGATGTTCTGCCTTCATTAAACTGTCGCACCCACGAACGCACTTTCAACACATCCATAACTCCATCAACACATGTCTCCTTCAACTGTCGATGAATTTCAATTGGTTTCACACCACGCAAATTCAGAAAACGAGTGATTGCACGCTGTTCAAGTAAGGAAAACGCGCTATTTTAAGTATTTAAGGGGAGTTGGAATGCCGGAAAATGGAAAAAATTCACATTTTCAGTTTTTAACCTTATAACTTAATTTGAAATTTTCTGCTTAAAATGGTGCAAAATTTGTTAAGAAATTCCAATTGGAAGTATTTTTATTTAATTTTTCAAAATTACATGTGCGCCCAGCAAAGTTACCCATCTTGTGATTTGTACACATTTAAATCTTCGCATTTCCGAAAACATTACATATAGAAGGCTGTGGATTTCACTCTTCAGTTGTAGAATCTTTGATCCTTCCATAGGTACCATTGTTTTTACGACTAGCTGTGTTTATTGTTCAGTTTTTGATCTGTGAGTGTTTGTTTTGAGCCTCGAGTTTAGTTTGTCGCTCATTTGGAGTTTGTTATCTGTCTTGTTTTGACTTTCAGTGGTGAGTGCGTAGTTTCTACGATGCCTAGGAGTGCATCATTATTTAAAAAGCGAAAGTTTCGCGGTAATAGATTTACAAATAACGTTTGTTCAAGTGATTCTGCTTCAGCACCTGTTGATGCTGGTGAAAGTTCTGACGTTTGTACAGCTGAGATGTGTGAAGGAGACACGCCCACCAGTGCATCAAAAAAGAAGTTATCAAACTGTGCAAGTGAAATTACAGATGAAGCTTCTAATGAACAATATGTTTTAGTCGACTTTCCTGTTTTTACTGAGTTTATGAAGAAATGTTTGTGTTGTAATCTTTGTGGAGGTTCTTTTGATATGAACATAACAAAATCTATAGGACTTTCCTGCAAAATTGCTATAGTTTGTGCCAGTTGTGAAAATGAGACCTGTTTTTGGAGCTCTAAAACATGCAGTAGCAATTTGTTTGAGAGTAATATCAGGCTAATGTATGCAATGAGAGCAATTGGTAAAGGACATACTGCTGCTCAAACATTTTGTGCCATAATGAATCTTCCACCTCCACCTGCTAAAATTGACAATTACACTGAAGTGATAGGAGATGCTGTTCAGTCTGTAGCAGATTTATCAATGAAAGCTGCTGCCAGTGAAGCAAAATATATAAATGAAGGAAACCCAGATATCCCTGTTGCTTTTGATGGAACCTGGCAGAAAAGGGGTCACACATCCAAAAATGCTGTTGCTACTGTTACTAGTGTGGACAGCGGTAAAGTTTTGGACTATGAAGTGCTCACTAAACATTGTTACCATTGTGCATCTGGTAAGATAGAAGCAGCTCACATATGTAGCAAGAATTATGAAGGTACGAGTGGAGGCATGGAGGCTGCCGCTGCTGTGAAAATGTTTAGCAGATCAGAAAAAGAACGGGGAGTATTTTACACAAAATTCCTTGGAGATGGGGACTCCAAGGCATACAAAAGTGTTACAGAATCCATGCCATATGTCAATAAGACAATAACTAAACTAGAATGTGTCGGTCATGTTCAGAAACGAATGGGCACTCGTCTAAGGAAACTGAAACAGAATCTGAAGGACAAAATTTTGTCAGATGGTAAAACCATTAGAGGTCGCCTGTCAGATAAAATTATAAATGAATTACAACAATACTATGGTATGGCAATAAGAAATAATGCAAATAATTTGCAGGAAATGAGACAAGCTGTATGGGCCACATATTTACATCGATCATCAACTGATGATAATCCTCAACATTTTGCTTGTCCAGATGGTCCTCAGTCATGGTGCAATTATAGAAAATCTCAAGCTACTGGGGATCCTTATCACCATAAAAATTATATTCCATTGGCTGTTATGGAAGTAATTAAACCAATATATAGAGACTTGGGGCATCCTGATCTTCTGCGAAAATGTCTTCATGGTTGTACCCAGAATCAAAACGAGTCGTTCAACAACCTCATTTGGACTCGTGTACCTAAGAATGTATTTGTTGGGATAAAAACATTGAAATGGGGAGTCAGTGATGCTGTTATTTCATTCAATGATGGTCATATGGGTAGGCTAAAGGTCATGGCAAGGCTCGGCATTGCTCCTGGTATCAACACCATCAGAGGTCTTCAGCTTCTGGACAGCGTGCGAGTAAGGAAGGCTCAGTATGCAGCTGAATTTAATACAAAAAAAGCAAGGGCAGCAAGGAGAAGAAAGCTTCTAGGTGAAGAAGAAGAACTAGAAGATGACCCTGATTACTCTGCTGGACACTTTTGATAATAGAATAAAAGGTATTTGTGAATTTTCATAATAAATTACTTTAATCGCATTTTCTGGCATTTGACATTTTTAGTGTTACATGTACCTTTATCTCATAAACCACTCAACCAACAACATTCAAATTTTCAGAAATGCTGCAAAACAGTTCAAAGAGGCCACTGAACTAGAATCATGACAAGAACTGGCTTATTCTCTGAACTAGGGAAGTTTATGTTATACTTTTTCCAATAAAAAATGGCTTAATGGTAAAAAATTCATAAATACTATACCAACAAAAAGAAAACATTGGTTCTAGTTCAGTGGGCTCACAATATATGCTGAAAACCTCTGCCAGAATTTCAAAGTTCTGAAGATAATAGTTCCAAAGAAAAAGGTACACAAAGTTAGCAAATTTAACATTGGCGAGATAGGGCATTCCAACTCCCCTTAAAACAGTTCTCATTCTCGCCGCTGGCGGTGAAATTCCATCTGCCGTACGGTGCTGCCATCTCTGAGACGTATTGACAATGAACGCGGCCTCATTTTAAAACAATGCACATGTTTCTATCTCTTTCCAGTCCGGAGAAAAAAAAATCGGAGGCCTTAGAACTTGAATGCACCTCGTATATGTACCCAGTGCTAACAGAGATCGCTGCGCAGCATGAGTAAAGCAAAGGATAGGGCTACAGATAGAGAGATAATGAATGAAATGCCTTTGGATGTCGAAGGGGCAATGCGTGAGGCCTTCAACGGTTACCAGAACAGACTATTATCGAAACACATGTTATACAGGATGATTTTTTTCCACCGTGTACGAACTCTTAGGGATTAATCGAAGAGAGGATACGGAACAAAAAAGGTCTAATGAACTTCTGTTCGGATATGCATGGTTTCAATGCTAGAGACCATTTATTCAGTCATACATTGTTACGGAGACTGCGCTCTAAAACGCCCTGTACCACGCAGTCACAATTACAATATGTCTTGAAAATGGTTTCCATGTGCCTCAACACAAGCGTGTATGCGCCGTAGCATGTACTGTCTCACACGCTCACGTCGGCCAGGCTGCATCCGAATAGTGTCAAAGCCAGCATGAATACGCTGCTCCAGTGCCCTCACATCTGGAATTGTCTCTGCACACGCGATACTTTTGAGATGGCCCCATAACCAGAAATCGCACTGGTTGAGATCCAGTGAACGAGCAGGCCATGCAACTGGACCCCCTCGTCCGATCCATCGACCAGAAAAGAAACGACTGACAAGGGAACATCCCCATCGCACCCCCCTCAGATTTAGTTATAAGTTGGCACAGTGGCTAGGCCTTGAAAAACTGAACACAGATCGATCGAGAAAACAGGAAGAAGTTGTGTGGAACTATAAATAAATAAGCAAAATATACAAACTGGGTCGTCCATGCGTAAGATAGGCAATATTAAGAGCACTGTAAGGCGAGGAGCTCCGTGGTCCCGTGGTTAGCGTTAACAGCTGCGGAACGAGAGGACCTTGGTTCAAATCTTCCCTCGACCGAAAATTTTTAACTTTTTATTTTCAGTTTATGTGAAAAACTCTTATGTTTTCATCACTTTTTTTGGAGTGATTATTACATCCACAAGAAAACCTAAATCGGGCAAAGTAGAAGAAACTTTTCACCCATTCGCCAAGAGTACTAGTTAGGTGGGGCGACAACATATTCCTGTCATGTGACGCACATGCTGTCACCAGTGTCGTATACAAAATATCAGACGTGTTTTCCTGTGGAGGAATCGGTTGACCTATGACCTTGCGATCAAATGTTTTTGGTTCCCATTGGAGGGGCACGTCCTTTCGTCAACTAATCACATGGTTTTGCGGTGCGGTCGCAAAACACATACACTAAACTTATTACAGTGAACAGAGACGTCAATGAACGAACGGACAGATCATAACTTTGCGAAAATAAAGAAAGCAAAATTTTCAGTGGAGGGCAGATTTGAACCAAGGACCTCTCGTTCCGCAGCTGTTCACGCTAACCACGGGACCACGGCGCTCCTCACCTCACATTCCCCTTAATATTGCCTATGTTACGCATGGACGACCCAGTTTGTATATTTTGCTTATTTTTTCATAGTTCCACACAACTTCTTCCTGTTTTCTCGATTGATCTGTGTTCAGTTTTTCAAGGCCTATCCATTGTGCCAACTTATAACTAAATCTGAGGGGGGTGCGATGGGGATGTTCCCTTGTGAGATGCATCCGGACGTTAAGGACGAAGTGGGCTGGAGCACCATCATGTAGCAGCCATACAACCCTTAGAATCATGAATTGTACTTCTTCCAGCATCGGAGGCAGAGTCACCCGCAAGAAACGCCGATAGTTCCGTCTGTTAGGCGACGTGGAAGGAAGACTGGTCCCAAAATAAGGTCGCGAGTTATTCCGGCTGCACCGATGCTGATGATTTGTTGTCGCCTTACCATCGAGGTTCCTCATACCATCCCACAGATGACTGTTGTGAAATTTGAAGGTACCATTCCTCTTAAAGCTGGCTTCATCAGTGAATACGATGGAAGACAAATCCTGTAATCGTGGTTGCTTCGTGAAGAAACCAGCGACAGAACTGCTCCCGATGTGGAAAGTCTGTCGCTAGTAAGCCCCGCACACGCTGTGAGTGATAAGGGTAGTAACAACTGTCTTGGAGAATGTTCCACACGGCCGTGTGGCTTACGCTGTATTGACGGACCAACTACCTGGTACTGACACGACGGTCGCCTTCCACAGTGTTGATCACACGTTCCTCCAAGTCCGGTGTCGGGGCATTGCGGGTATGTCCTTCATGATTTCCTGCTCCCTGTAATGACCCTGTCTCAGACAAACGGCGAAGCACTGTTGCAAACATCGAATACTGTAGTGATTGTTGGCGGGGATAGGTTTCCTGATGCAACCTTGCTGCCCGCCGCCCGTTGCCTTTTGCCTTTCCGTAAGCAAACACCACGCCGGCAAGCTCTCGATTCGAATGCGAAACCGTGCTGTACAACACTGTATCACATCTACTACAAGGTGAGTCGGCAAGAGAAGTGAATCGGACACAACATCACTAATTACTATGGCAGGAGAGAGCGCTAGGGCATGACGTATGAGGGACAGTACCATCCTCTAGGAGGAAACCATGGATACTGTAACTGTAGCTGCATGGTACAGCGCGTATTAGACTGCAGTCTCTGAAACAAACTACGATTTCATAAATGGTCTCAAGCATGGAAACCGTGCATTTCGTAGCATAAGTCCATTAGACCTTTTTTGTTCCGCATCCTCTCATCGATCAATCCATAGAGTTTGTACACGTTGGGAAAAATCACCCTGTAAAAGCCAAAGAAATTCTGGTCCCATGTAAGGGCTGTCAGTGACATCAAGGGTAGTGTGCAGACGCTCAAGCAGGGCTGAAGAACCGAAATTGAGGGTGGTAAAGCAAAAGCAGTAACGCTGCACTCGCTATTCAAATGTTTCTTTACATAGGAAATTCAAGTTAAATTCTCGTAACTGTAAAGATAAGTGATTGAGAATCTATGGGACTACCTCGATCGGGCTGCACACGCCATGGATCCTCAACCGAGAAATCTAGTTCAGCTGGCCAGGGCCCTGGGGTCGTCACGGCTTCAAATCCCTGTCATCATCTTCCATAACCTCAGTGACACTATTCGTGCAGGTCTCGCAGCGGCCGCACTGTAGAAAGTGGTTACTCAGACCTTTAACAGTGCTCACACTAATGTGACTGGACAGTGTACAGCCAACAGTGCACTGTAGGTGGATATCTTTTTGGGGTCAGTGGCGTTGCGAAACAGCTGAAATCGCTAAAACTGAAATAGCTCCAGGTCCCGATGGAATCCCTGTCGATTCTGTACATAATTTGCGGTTGCATTAGCCTCTCTTTTAACCATAATATTTCGTCGCGCCATCGAACAACAAACTGTGCCTAGTAGTTGGATGAAGCCAAAGGCATTGCCGCAGTGGTAACAGCGGTTCCCGTCAGATCACCGATCGGGCTGAGCTGGCACTTCAATGGGTGACCATCCGATCTGCCGAGTGCTGTTGGCAAGCGGGGTGCACTCAGCACTTGTGAGGCAAACTGAGGGGCTACTTGATTGAGAAGTAGCGGCTTCGGTCTAGTAAAATGGCATACGGCTGGGAGAGCTGTGTGCTGACCACATGCCCCTCCATATCCTCATCCAATGACGCCTGTGGGCTGAGGGCGACACGGCCGCCAGTCGGTACCGTTGGGCCTTCTAAGGCCTGTTCGGACGGAGAGTAGTTTGATGACAGTACCGATCACACCACTGTACAAGAAGGATAGCATAAGTGATCCACGAAACTTCTGTCCAATATCCTTGACATTCATCTCTTGTAAAATCTTAGAATATTTTCTGAGCTCAGATATAATGTATCTCGAATAGAATGACCTCCATGCCAGTTATAAACGATTTCGGGAATATGATCAATCGAATCCCAACTTACTCTTTGTTTTCAAAAAATGGTTCAAATGGCTCTGAGCACTATGGGACTTAACTTCCTAGGTCATCAGTCCCCTAGAACTTAGGACTACTTAAACCTAACTATCCTAAGGACATCACACACCTCCATGCCCGAGGCAGGATTCGAACCTGCGACCGTAGCGGTCGCGCGATTCCAGAATGAAGTGCCTAGAACCGCTCGGCCACTCCGGCCGCCCTTTGTTTTCATAACATGAAAACCATCAGGGAGTTAGATCGATGCAGTATTTCCTAATTTCCGAAAAGCTTTTGATTTTACCACAGCAACGCATGTTATAGAATCGACGATCGAGTAGGGTATCAACTTAAGATTTGTGATTGGATTGAAGACTGCTCCGCAGAGAACACGCTATATGTTACTTTGGATGGAAGCAACTTCAGGTGTGCTCCGGGGAAGTCTTTTGAGACCTCCGTTGCTCATTTTGGATATCAATAACTATCATACAATGTTCATACTAACCTCAGACTTTTCGCATATGTAGGAGTTATCCATAACGATAGGTTGTCCTTAAAAAAAACTGCACAGATATTGTCAGATCTTGATAAGACTTCATAGTGGTGCGAAGTTTGTTGACTTATCAGAATGGGAGGCAGGAGACGAGGTACAGGCGGAAATAAAGCCTTGAGGGTGGGTCGTGAGTCGTGCGTGGATAGATCAGTCGGTAGAGCACCTGCCCGCGAAAGGCTGAGGTCATAGTTTCGAGTCCCTGTCTGGCACACGGTTATAATCTGCTAGGAAGTTTGAGAACTTGCTTTAAAGATTGAGAAATGTAAAAACTGTGCAGTTGACAAAGCGTATAAATGTAGTATCATATGACTTTAATATCAGAGAGCTACATCTGAAATCGATCAGCTCATACAAATAGCCTTGAGTAACAATTTGTGGGGATATTAAAAGAACTGATTTTAGCTGCAGGTATAGCAGGTGACATAATTCGGTCATAAGTGACAAATGGGAAAGTGCAATCCGTTTACGAAGGAAATTACAAAACGCTCGTGCGACCTGTCCTAGGATATTGCTCACGTTTGTCGGACACGTATCAAATAGGCCTAACAATGAATATTTTACGTATACAAAGAAGAGCAGCACGAATGGTCAGAGGTTCGTTTGACCCGTTGAGGAGCCAATCATGAGAGCTCTGCTTGGCAGTGCTTACTCCACAATAGCCAAGTCCAGACGTGTTGCCTTTCAGTATTAGCACATTTATCGGATACTTTTGGGAATAATTCCAACGCCAACATTAGCATACCCTATATCACTTTCGGATGCCGTTACGAAGGAATGTCATTGTTGTGGTCTTTAGCCTGAAGACTCCTTCTATAAAACTCACTTCGCTAGTCCATCCTGTTCGAGCCTCATCATTTCCTAACAACTACTGCAGCCTACATCCTCGAGAACGTTATTACTACATTCATCTTGCGATCTCCCACTACAGTTTTTACCTCTCAGCCTTCCCTCCAATACCAAATCGACAATTCCTTAATCCCTCATAATGTGTCCTGTCAACTTATCCCTTCATTTAGTCGAGTTGTGCTACAAGTTTCTTTTCTCTCCAATTCTATTCAGTATCTCATTGTTTAAGCGATCAACCAATCTAATCTTGATAATTCTTCTGTATCACCACATTTGAAAGGTTTTGTTCTCTTTTTGTCTGTCGTTCACATTTCAGTTCCGCACAACACTACACTCAAGACAAATATTTTCAGAAAACATTTCCTAACTAATTTGTGTTCGATTTTTACAAATTCCTATTTCTGAGAAACGCTTATCTCGCTATTGCCAGTTTGCAATTTATATCTTCGCTATTTCGGCAATCCTCAATTATTTTGCTGCCCATATAGCAAAACTCATCTACTACTTTTAGTGTTCCATTTCCTAGTATAATTCTCTCCGCATCACCCGATTTAACTTGATTACATTCCGTTACTCTTATTTTACTTTTTTTGACAGTCATTTTATAAAATCTTTTCAAGACGCTATCCATTCGGTTGAACTGCTCCTCGAAATCGTTTGCTGTCTCTAACAGAATTACAGTGCCACAAACAAACTTCAGAAATTTTATTTTAATTCTTTACTTTTGAAAACATTGCTGGAGAAATTATTTACAATTAATTATGAAACAGTCTAGATCGTAAGGCACGTTTATTGAACGGTGACCGGTTTCGATCATCAGATGATTATCTTCAGACCTTGTACCAGACTGATGGACAATGACTGCGCATGGAGCAGGAACAGCTGAATCAAGACGCAACTGCTTCATACACACCCATCGTCCATCAATATAGTTGAAGTGATTCTTGAGTTCATCCCGGCGTATTTGATAATCAAAATATCCACGGGTGTGCTGCCGGTCTATAGTGTCCAACGGGCACAATATTTCGGCGATCATACATGTCGCCATCATCAGGTGAACTGACGGACTGAGCTCCTGTGAACGTGCCGGCACGGAGATCCGTACGCTATGGCTGCTCAGAGGGAACTGGGTTCGGTCGCGGCGGCGGCCGATTTAAATACCCTCCGCCCGCCGCGCGCTCCCTCCGCCGTCCGCGCCCCGCGCCACGGTCGCGCTCGACTTCCGCCAGAATCAGCCGAGGAAATACGTTGTGAAACTTGTCGTGCGTTGACGAAATCCAAGCCGATGAAGTCAAATATCAGCAGTAAAGAGAGGGCGGCCATTCGTGATCTGAGGGAGCGCTCTGAAATTGTTGTCTTACCGGCTGACAAAGGCAATGCTACAGTTGTTGTCTCCCATAAGGACTACACTGATAAGATGCAGAGCCTGCTAAATGACGATTCCTACCGGAAGATCAGCGTTGATCCTACAAAGAAGGTGGAGAACAAGACGAGGGCGCTTCTCAAGGACGCAGATTTACCGGAGGGTGACGCTAAGAAATTGTTACCCCAAGGTCCAGTACCGCCTAGACTATATGGACTCCCGAAGGTTCACAAAGAGGAGGTACCATTACGCCCCATTGTCAGCAACATCAGGGCACCTACATATTTGTTGGCCAAATACCTGACGGGAATATTAAGTCCTTATGTGGGTAAATGCCCTCATCACATCCGTAATTCCGTGGATTTTGTTAAACGCCTTGATAGCTTCAGGTTGGATGAGTCAGATATCATGGTGAGTTTTGACGTTGTTTCCTTGTTTACGAGGGTACCCCTTCGAGAGTCACTAGAATTGATTAGTCAGAAGTTTGACGAGAAGGCCACTGAACTTTTTAGGCATGTCTTGACTTCCACGTATTTTCTTTTTAATGGAGAATACTACGAACAAACGGAGGGAGTCGCCATGGGTAGCCCACTCTCACCAGTGGTAGCGAATTTGTACATGGAGAACTTCGAGGAGGAAGCCCTGTCGTCATCCGTATGGAAACCTACTTGCTTTTTCCGTTACGTGGACGACACGTTCGTCATCTGACCACATGGTATGGATAAACCCCTTGACTTCCTTACACATCTAAACTCCATACACCCCAACATCAAATTCACTATGGAGACTGAAACGGAGGGTAAATTACCTTTCCTTGACGTCTTGGTCAAGAGAAGGGCTGACGGCACCCTAGGTCATGGGGTGTATCGGAAGACAACGCACACTGATCTGTATTTGCACGCAGACAGCTGCCACCACCCTTCACAGAGGAACGGGGTACTTAAAACTCTAGTACATTGGGCGCGCACTATCTCTGACGCAGAGAGTCTACCCCAGGAATTGGAACACCTGAGAACTGTATTTCGAAAAAATGGGTGCTCAGAGTGGCAGATTCAATGTGCTCTCCGCCCAACCACTGCAGCACAACCTGTTGAGATGGATGAAGTCACGAGGGAGGAGGTAGGCACTGCATTTATTCCATACACAGGCGCACTCTCGGGGAAAATCGCCCGCATTCTGAAGAAACACCAGCTCGGAACTGTGTTTTGTCCTCCAAATAAAACTCGTGCACTGGCGGGGAGCGCCAAAGATGACCTCGGTTTGAGGAAGGCCGGCGTGTACCAGATTCCGTGTCAATGTGGCAAGTCGTATATTGGTCAGACGATGCGTACCGTCGAGGATCGATGCCGTTAACACCAGAGGCACACTCGACTGATGTATCCGAGCAAGTCGGCGGTCTCTGAACATTGTTTGTCGGAAAATCACGCCATGGGGTATGACCGCACGAGGATTCTGGTACAGACGTCGAGATACTGGGACAGCGTTGTTAGAGAGGCCATCGAAATTCGCACCAATGACGACCTCATAAACCGTGACTATGGCTATAATCTTAGCAAGGCTTGGGAACCAGCGATTGGGTTAATCAAGAGTAAATCGAGCAAACGTATAGTTGTGACGACCAAGGCGGACAGAGCCATCACACCGACGTCATCTCAGACGCCGTCGCAATCTGTTCCACCGCGCGACCGTGGCGCGGGGCGCGGACGGCGGAGGGAGCGCGCCGCGGGCGGAGGGTATTTAAATCGGCCGCCGCCGCGACCGAACCCAGTTCCCTCTGAGCAGCCATAGCGTACGGATCTCCGTGCCGGCACATTCACAGGAGCTCAGTCCGTCAGTTCACCTGATGATGGCAACATGTATGATCGCCGAAATATTGTGCCCGTTGGACACTATAGACCGGCAGCACACCCGTGGATATTTTGAATATAGTTGAAGATGTGAAGGTGATCATGTGATGATCGAAACCGGTCACCGTTTAATAAAAGTACCTTGCGATCTAGGCCGTTTCATAATTAATTTTAAATCTTAATTTCTTCTTTAATTTTTTCTTTGGTTTCCTACACTGCTTACTCAGTATACAATTGCACAACATCGGGAATAGCCTACAACCATGTCCCATTTCTATCTCCACAGCTGGTTCCCTCTCATATCCTTCGATTCTTAAAGTTGCAGCCAGATTTCTGCACAAGCTTCACTCCCTGTATTTTATCCCTGATACCTTTAGAATTTCAAAGAGTATATGCCAGTCAACATTTTCGAAAGCTTTCTCCAAATCCACAAAAGCTATAAATGTAGATTTGCATTTCCTTAACATATTTTCCAAGCTAAGTCCTGTAGTCGTTATTGACCGGAGTGCTCCAGATTTTTCCGGAACCCAAACTGATCTTTCTCGAGGTTGGCCTTTACCAGTTTCTGCATTATTCTGTAAATAATTCATGTCAATATTTTGCAACCATGACTTAGTGAACGGACATTATTCACAGCCGTCAGCACGAGTTCTATTTGGAGTTGGGGACTTGTTACTTAGGTGTGATTTTAATAAGTTAGCCACTCCATGGGAAATGATCATCGCAAACTGGGAAGATAAACTTACTAAATTCACACCCACACTCCATGAGTATAAAAATAAAATGTTGTCCTGGCTACAGTGAGCTCTATTGATTAACAGTTACACCCTCAGACAAATATATGAGGGGCATTCAACACATTTTTTCTCGGCCAGTTTTGGTTAAGAAATGCGGAATTTGTTGTGGGACTCCGGCCAGTGTGGCCGAGCGGTTCTAGGCGCTTCAGTCTGGAACCGCGCGACCGCTACGGTCGCAGGTTCGAATCCTGCCTCGGGCATGGATGTGTGTGATGTCGCTAGATTATTTAGGTTTAAGTAGTTCTAGGGGACTGATGACCTCAAATGTTGAGTCCCATAGTGCTCAGAGCCATTTTTGTTGTTGTGGGACATCGTAGAACATTCCCACTTCACCCCCCTCCATTCCCACTTCAGCCCCCCCCCCCCATTCCCACTTCATCCCCCCCCCCCCCCCAATAGTTTCATGAGGTTCCGACAGCTGGGGCTCTAGACGTAGCCTTCAAAATGGCATCTGTAACGGAGGTGCATTCCAAGCAAAGAGCTGTCATTGTTTTTTTTTTTTTTTTTTGGCGCATAACCAGAGCATCACAGGTACTCATAGGCATTTGCAGAATGTCTACGGAGACCCCGTAGCGAACAAAAGCACGGTGAGTCCTTGGACAAGACGTCTGTCATCATCGCAAGAAGGTTGCGCAAACTGTCCGATCTC
Organism: Schistocerca cancellata; assembly: GCF_023864275.1. Lineage (NCBI taxonomy): Eukaryota > Metazoa > Arthropoda > Insecta > Orthoptera > Acrididae > Schistocerca > Schistocerca cancellata. Next base: position 396,592,716 of record NC_064631.1, read on the forward strand.
CCGCGTGCCGGCCAGCCGCACACAGTTGTGACTCCTGCAATGTTGGAACGTTCGGAAACTTATTTGAGGTGATCGACGGATCACAGTTAAACACCTCGCTGCAGCAACACCTGTCTTCCGACGTCTACCAGTAGAGTGGTATCATGCGGGCAAACAGGCCCTCCCAGTAAGGTGGCATAACATCGTCGCACTGAACGGAGATTTTGTTGAAAAAATGGGATTTTGTAGCTAAAAGAGTGGAGAATAATATGGTATAGTGGAATACTTAATAAAACCAACCTGCTTTGAGTAAAAAGAGTGTTGCATTACTTAGTGGTCGCCCCTCGTATTTTGCCCTCTCTGTCTCCCTCTCTCTCTGCGCAGAACGCGCACCGAACTGCACTGATCTCTGGCATTTGATGGACATCTCCGAGATGCTTTCGCACTTACTGAAATAGCCGTAGACAATACGAGCTACTCTTCTTTCTACCCTCTTTATTAATCCTGTCTGATAATAGTCCCTAATTGACTAACAATAACAATTCCAAATGTCTTGACACCACACTTTTTATTATTTCCAAAATCACCTTACGCGTTTCGACATTCGGTCATTTTCAAAGGCCACCAGCAATGGAGGGTGAAACTTTTCCAGCCGCTAGTGCTAGCAAAACATCAGAGAAATCGGCAAACAAACGTCAGTCGAAGAACACAAGACAGAAGCCAACAGGCAACATGTCAACAAGTGGCCACTTAAATCTCAATAAGTTTGTTCATTTAAAATCATTCGGAAATTATCTAGTTGATGACGAAGAAGTTTCATTCAGGTGAACAACTAAAGATTAAGAGCTATGACCGTCTAGTTCTTACCAATACCATATCCTGTACTATCACTTGAAGCGTTTGAAATTAAAATTATTACTGGACAATAGTTTCAATCCCGTAATACTTCGCACTCACGCTCGTCAGTGCCTTTACAAACTTAGAGAGACATTCAGTGCGGCCTGCCGCACACAGCTGTCACTCCTGCAGTGCTGCAACGTGCGGACACTCTCATTCCAGGTGATGGACAGATCACAAAGAAACACCTCGCGGCACAACTGGACGTCTCTGTTGGTAGTGCTGACACACTCGTCCACCATTTGAGGTACTCAAAGGTGCGTGCCCAATTGGTTCCGCGCCACCTAATAGAAGACCATAAAGAACAATGAAGGACTATCTGTGTGGAACTACTTGCATGTTACGACGCTGATCATAACAACTTTTTGTCGAACATCGCCACAGTCATGGGTTCATCAGTTCGAACCAGCAACAAAACAGAAATCCATGGAGTTATACCACACCACCTCTCCTCCGAAGAAAAAGTTAGAAGCCACACACTAAGCCGGTAAAGTCGTGGCGGGAGAGACAAAGAATTAAAAGACACAATCATTGGGAGTCGTCAACGTACTAAAATATATTGGCATGCGTCAAAAGGATGTATTCTTTACAGCGCTAGCCACACAATGAATCATCACGCAGTGTGTGGCTAGCTCTGTAACGTGAAGTTGTATTTGACGCATGCCAATATACAAATATTTTAGTATGTTGACAACTCCCAGTGATTGTGTCTTTTAATTCTTTGTGTATGCCGCGGATTCTGAGCATAGCTTTATTCTATCATACGTGGATTGTCATCTGCTGTCCGGGAAACGTATTAGTGATCATGCATGGTTCGGATCGGATGCCCATCTGCCGTTTCATCTGAGGTTTTACTAAGCAGTGACATGTTTTTACGCGCACTTGTACCTTGGAATCCGTGGCACATGAAGTATTATATATGAAGATGGTATCTGTTCTTTCGGACATGTCCAAAAGAACAGATATCATCTTCATATATATATATAGAGTTAAGGTTCACCGGACTTTTGACCATCTTCTTCTGTGCGGATGCACAAACAGTGCCCGACGAATTCTTACGGGAATCGGCAGTAAAGCCGCGAGTAATGAGTATGATGGGCAGGGGCGCTATGAATATAGTGCGGGACAATAAGTTGCGAATGTGGGTCTCACGGGAGGCGTTCCAGAGATAATACCCTGCAGTCGCACTATCCTCTGTGTCCTCGGTGGCCCAGATGGATGGTGGATGGTCCGGATGCAGAGGTGCAATTGGAACCCCTAACGGAAGATGACATACGGAGGGCACTCACGAAGGGAGCGGTGCATAAATGCCTTGGGACAGATGGGTTGACACTCGAATTTTATCGCGCATTTGCGGATTTAATGATGTCCCAGTAGGTGTTGATGTATAATGAGTTAGTGAGCCTGACACGGACGTTCCGTCGCACTTCATGGCGGGACTGCTTATACCAATACCGAAATCGACAGCGAGTGTCAGCGCCCATCAATTTAGACCGCTCACAATGCTCAATACTGACTATAAGATCTTTGCGCCAATGTTGGCGTCAAGGCTCAAGACTGTAATATCCAAGACAACACCACCAGACCAGGCTTGTCTATGCTAGGCAAATACCGTGACGTAATTTCCCTGACGGAAGCTTGTCGCATGCGAGCGGCGTTCGTATCGGTGGATTTTGATCGTGCCTTTGACAGGATCAACCAATATTTCCTTGACTCGACCATGCGACGCATGGCGATACCTCAGGATTTTATTACCGTCATCATGCGCCTCCTTCGCGGCCCTTCTTCGACGGTGAGACTCAATGGCAGGGAGGTAGGAACGATTCCTGTTTGCAGCTCAGTTAGGCAAGGATGTCCCTTGTCGATGATGCTGTTTGCAATAGCGCTCGAACCATTGATGCAGACTCTTACAGGCGTTCGACTCCTGCGAGCTCCTTCACGTGTCGTGCATACACCGACGACTTGATGATACTCGTCCGGTCGGAGAACGAAGGAAGTAAGGTGGTTACCCTTCTTACTACGTACGGAGTAGCTGCGGGAAGCAGGGTCAGCATGAATAAAACAAAGATTATGCACATCGGAAGAGGGCTGGACGCTCTGCACAGTCCGTTTACGACGGTGGACATCTTGCGATGCTTACAAGGTAACCTCCCCATCGCACCCCCCTCAGATTTAGTTACGAGTTGGCACAGTGGATAAGCCTTGAAAAACTGAACACAGATCAATCGAGAAAACAGGAAGAAGTTGTGTGGAACTATGAAAAAAATAAGCAAAATATACAAACTGAGTAGTCCATCAGAAAGATATGCAACATCAAGGATAGTGGGAGCCCAGGAGCGCCGTGGTCCTGTGGTTTGCGTGAGAAACTGCGGAACGAGAGGTCCTTGGTTCAAGTCTTCCCTCGGGTGAAAAGTTTAATTTTTATTTTCAGGCAATTATTATCTGTCCGTCCATCCGTCCGATGCGATCACTTTTTTTGGGAGTGATTATCACATCCACAAGAAAACCTAAATCGGGCAAGGTAGAAGAATCTTTTTACCCATTCGCCAAGTGTACAAGTTAGGTGGGTCGGCAACATATTCCTGTCATGTGACGCACATGCCGTCACCAGCGTCAGGTAGAATATATCAGTCGTGTTTTCCTGTGGAGGAATCGGTTGACCTATGACCCTGCGATCAAATATTTTCGGCTCCCATTGGAGAGGCACGTCCTTACGTCTACTAATCGCACGGTTTTGAGGTGCGGTCGCAAAACACAGACACTAAACTTATTACAGTGAACAGAGACGTCAATGAACGAACGGACAGATCATAACTTTACGAAAATAAAGAAAGAAAAACTTTTCACTGAGGGGAAGACTTGAACCAAGAACCTCTCGTACCGCAGTTGCTCACGCTATCCACGGGACCACGGCGCTTCTGAGCTCACACGTTCCTGTGATGTTACATATCTTGCAGATGGACTACTCAGTTTGTATATTTTGCTTATTTTTTTCATAGTTCCACACAACTTCTTCCTGTTTTCTCGATTGATCTGTGTTCAGTTTTTCAAGGCCTATCCACTGTGCCAACTTATAACTAAATCTGAGGGGGGTGCGATGGGGAGGTTCCCTTGTTAGGTGTATTGTTCACCCGATCGCCACGGCAATCAGCGGCGGCACGTTCGACTGCACATACGCAACAATTCACTCCGAACGCATAACCTGCTCCAAAGGGTGGAATACACTAATGTTCATCTGGCCTCGCGTCTGCCGCATTTGGCACAGGTACTGCCAATGCCACATGGTATTGCTGACAGATTAAGGGCGGCCTTTGGATACTATGTCAGCCAAGGAATGTTGTTTAACATCAAATACGAGACTTTAACTCTCCCACACCATTCTGGAGGACTCAATCTCCCGAATGCGCGGAGCAAGGCTCTAGCTCTATACCTGCGAGCGACGCTACGAACTTCGAACCAACGGCAACACACCATCACGTCGGCCATCCTGGATATGCTTCTTCCCGCGTCCTTTGAACCACCGGTGGCGGTAGGCACAATATCGCCCTCTTTTTCTCACGTCGCGCGATTCTTTGTTGATTTTAGTTATGTTCAATTACAGATACTTTCTACAAGAATCCCCACTACCCGTGAGATATATCGATACTTGCGGCGTCATCATGGCAGCAATGTTGTCGAACTTAAATACCAAACGCGAGACTGGCGACAGATTTGGCGAGCTGTCCATACGCCTCTCCTCAGTACGGCAGCGAGATCGTCATGGTATCCACTAATCAACCGCAATACAGTCAACTGCCAACGATTGTACGACATGCGCATGGTAGATTCCCCGCTCTGCCTTATATGCGGCATGCAGGACACCGACGAACATTCTCTGCAGTGCGGTGAGGCAAAGGATGTTTGGCGGCTGACGCAACGCATCATGGCCCTCCTCCGACGCACCGACGAATCCACGATCACGACGGACGCTTTATTTTTCCCTGACGCTGTCTTTTTCCCCTCACAGAAAACATAGGCAATCCGCTGGATTGGAGGACACGCATCGCACTAAGTGCTCTCGCGGGTCTTAATATCGGGCCTGGACTATTGGCATTATCTACTAGAACAACACGAAATCATCCGACGCCACTCTAAATATAAAACGCACTTTGCGAACTTTCTAGGCAGCATGTTTCATGACCTCCCGGAGCTGTGGGGAGTCTCAGGTTTACGTTGTTTCAGGGGATAGGACATTACTCCCAGTGAAGTGACGAGGATATCACTTCGGCTCTACATTTCTTTCCTTTCTTTTTCATATATGATTTTTCTTTTGGGACATTAAAATTAAACAAATAAAAAAAAGAAAAAAGATGGATACAGCGTTTGCCGTGTACGCAGGAGATCCCGCTTTCGAGCCCCGGTCGGGGCACACATTTTCAACTGTCCCCGTTGACTTATATCAACGTTTGTATGCAGCTAAGGATATTCATTCATTTAATTGTAACATGAAGTATTAGTTTTACACGACTTGCAGGTATACCTACAGGTATGAAATCAGTCGTCATCAAGTGAAAACACAATAAATAGCTATTGCGGATTTCAGATTTCACTCAGTTTTAATATCGACGATTTTACCATCTCTGATTTTAAATTGATTGTCCTTCATATTATGAAAAAAAAGTCAGTGTGCCAGGCAGAGGACTTGGTTTCTGCTCTCGGTACTGCCAGGGATGTTCCTTTGCTGGAGGGCAGGAAGTGCGGAACTGTTTGAATGAGAAGTAGCGGCTCCAAGGTCTGGAAATCTGACAATGGCCGGGAAAGCGGTATGCTCACCCCTCGATCCTCCAGTCGGTATCACACTGCCCTTTGCGCCTGACGCAGAGTTTAGTTTAGTTTTATATTGATACACAGTGTTACAAACAGAAAGAAACGCGGAGTAGCCACCTTACATTCCCCTTGAGCAAATTTAAATATTTTCTACGATCGCAGTTCGAATCAGAGATTCGAATCAACCGTCTCTGATTCGATTGCTGCAGCCTCAGTATAATTTTGTGACTCGATCACAGTGGCGTATTTTAACAAAGTGGCTTTACGAAAACACCGTCTTAAAATTTGTACTCACATGTTGTGCCTTTCTGTTATAGGTTCTCATTTTCTCGCTCCTCTACATTTTTTAATGCTCCTTGGTTTAGCAGATCGTTTGACCCTCCTGGACAGCAATGCGTGTTATCACATCGTTTCCAGGAATCGTAGAGGCACCGGCCACGGATAGAATTCTCATGGCGGATAAACTACGAAACCGGTGCGCCAGCCAGTCTGGATGTGGTTTTTGGGTTGTCTCCCACACCCAACCAGGTGAAAACCGGACTGGTACCCACCTCCCGTCTTAGTTAGAAAATTAGCCAAAATTTTTGAAAACATTCGCACACTCTCACATTGGATGTAGACAGTTGGGGTACACAAATTTCATCCTGATCTAAGAGGGGGGAGGGGGGGGGGAGGGGAAGGTGACGACAGAAAGGGAATCCTACTACCCTGTATCACTATCAGTGTCAGATCCAATAGTTAATTTGTCAACCCCATGAAGAAGCGGTATAAAGGACAGGAGAAATCGGAGTTTAGTTGATTATTTGTCCGGCCAGTCACACACTTCGCGAAACTGATTCCTGGTTCCATAATGATTTTGTTCGGAATTTGGAGTGAACAGGGAGTAAATAATGTATTTGTGAATATTAGGTATGCTGACAATTTTCCTTAGTTCAGTCCCTTGACGTATCCGTGAAATTTCACTTGGTCTTTCATATTGTACTGGCGATCTTTCAATTGTTCTCTTAGAACTCGTTGTTTGAGTTTGGGTGGAATCTTGGGTCTTAATGGTCCTTTTCCATTTTTCTCAAGCGAGAGGTCTTCAGTTTTGACCCTACCGTCTGTAACGAAGAGTACCAGACTACTAATCTAGACGTACAGGCTAGAATCCTTGTTTGGTTCAAGGACTTCTTCCGCCATTTGATGCTTCTCTCACGTCTGGCAATCATTTGTTAATACGAGAAAAGGCCAAACTGCAACGTGGCTCCAATACCTCTTGAAACTCTTGATCCCCCTATAACTGGTTGATTAAGTCCTTTCGAAAGTAGGAAAAAGGGAAGGGCAAAGCATCAAAGTAGTATCCTACCACGCTCCGGGTTGGGGATTCCTTTCCCTAGGTTACCTACTCCATTGTAGTACAAAAGTGTGAAATAGACGAATCTGGAACTGTGTGCATCATGACGAAAATTGAAGATCTACATCTACACATATACTTTGTAGCCCACTGTTCAGTGCATGACAGAGAATACATCATATTGTACCAGTTGTTAGGCTTTTTCCTGTTCCTTTTACGTAAGGAGCGCGGGAACAACGCTTAAATCTTGTCTTCGCGATCCTTATGGGATAATACGTAACGGGCTATAGTATATTCCTAGTTTCATTACTTGAAGTTGGTTCCAGAAACATGGTAAGTAGGCTTCCATGGGATAGCGTCCATCTCCTTCAAGAGTCTACTAGGTCAGTTTTTTCAGTATCTTCGTGACGCTCTCCTACGGGTCAAACGAACCTGTGACAATTCATGCTGCCCTTCTTTGCCTCCGTTCGATACCTCCTACCAGTATTACTCTTTACCCTTTTATTCACGTGTGTGTTAATGTCCACCCCCACGCCCTCCCTCCCCCCGCGATCACGCCATAGGAGGAGGACGCGAAACAGGAGGGCTGAAAAAAGCATAAACAGCCTTTGCCGTTGCGGATTTCGTTCAAATTTCGTCGAATCGTTTTCAACAGCCCATTGTGGTTCCACGAGAGAAAAAATTTCCGTCGTGCTAGAATCCAAACCACGTTCAAAGGATTCCATTATTATCCATCTTAAGGACCGGAGGTAGCGATTGTTAACCGTTATAAATATTTTAGTATACAACAACTAATATTAGGAACGTATTCTATAGCAACGGGTTTCAGCAGTCAAGTTCTCACCATCAGGCTATCCAAAGTAATCCTACATAAAATGCACTTCGAAAATACTCAAGGTCAAAATATAAAAACAAATAAAATTATTCAAGCAAGAAAAATTCGTCTTACTTTGGTGTCGCCATTTTTAAAGTAAGACGACGACGTCATGTCCGAATAATTTTGTTTGTTTTTATACTTTTAGTGCTTTTAAAGCGCATTTTATGTAGGATTAACTTAGACATCAAATGAATTGCTGTGGATTATGTTCTCACTATTAGTGGTCGTTAGTTAGTTACTTACTGAGTTAGTTGTATGTTTTATACATCATTTGAAGAATTCTTTAATAGAAATAATCTGAAACGAATCTATTTACAGAATATGTATTCATATAAGTGATAAAATTAATGAACATATTATCAATATATTCCTACTTATGCAACTACTCTCAAAAAGACAAAAAACTTTCTGGCTATCAGTTTTTAAGTAGAAATTCGTCGGTGGAATAGAAGGAGTTGTCCAGAAGAAATGATTTTAAAGTAAATTTAAAACTTGTTTTGTTACTTGTCAGACATTATATGTTATTAGGCAAATGAACAAAAATTTTTATTGCTGTATATTGAAAACCACTTTGAGCCACTCTCAGCTTTAAGAATGAGTAAAAAAAGGTAATATCTCTCTAGTGTTGTAGCTATGTATGTCACTCTTCTTCTTAAATTGTGATGGATTATTTATAACAAATGTTACAAGTAAAAATACGATCAGCCTTTCTGGAATCCAAACTGGTATTCTAAATAAATTGTGTTCACTTAAGCGTGTGTCTACGCTTGAGTACATTACATCTCTGAATATTTTGAAAAAAGATAACAGTAAAGAAACTTGACGATAACTGTTTAAGTTTGTCTTGTCACATTTCTTACAAGGTGTTTTGATAATTACATATTTTAACCTGTTTTAAAATTCTCTATGTCAGTGATGCATTGCATATATCATCTAGGTCATTACTTATTAAGTTGGAACAACTTTGCAAAATTTGTTTGAGATACAATCAACCTCACAAGAGGTTTCGTTTTTTACAATTTTTATAACTGTATTAATGTTGGTAAAGGATGTGGTCGCTACTTGTAGTTGCATAAAGTTTTTCTGAATGACAGTTCTAATATATTCTCTTGCTTCTTCAACTAAACCACTTAATCCTATATTTGCTGCTTGTTGTGCGCTAAAATATTTATAACGACGTTCAAAGGGGTTGTAGCGCCCTTAGAGGGGGGAGGGTCAGCAAGTCAGAGGTTGTCAGTAATGTAGTTCTGCTGCTCATCACGCTGCGAACTGTCGGTTTCGACAACGAAATGGGTGGGAATCAACGCCCAAATAGATGGGGTGCTTTCACCTACGCACTGACGCTGTTACACTCTTTATGCCAACCGATGAGCCCTCTTTGTTTCGTTTGTGAGCGGTGATGTGTCTGAAATGCTTACCTCGGCTACCCATAAGACAGTCGCGTGATGTGAACGCTGGGCGTCGCGGTACTAACCTCCATTGCAGAGGCGTTAAGAGAAGGGGTAAAGTGTAGATAAAAAGGGGTACGATGACCTTCCCATAGTATGACTCGTTCACGGTGGCGCTAGACAGAATTTTGGGGAAACTGGGTGCCAATGTGACATCAATAACCCACCTTACACCTCACATGAACTTCCGAGCTCAGACCCTTTCTTTTTTTTTCACCTTGCTGTTTGAAGGGTCGCCGATTCCGAGGGTGACGTCGCAGGGAGCCACATTTTTTAACCATTACGGAGGAGCGTTGCAGGCACCTTTGAGTCAAATTATTAAATTCTGCGTATCACTGGGGTTCAATTCAGTCGTTTCGAAAAATTGAACCTTTAATTGTGTTGCACTGAATACTTTTGCGACATTAACTTTGGTGCTACTAGCAGCCTTTACATGCGACCAGAATTCCTTCTGGTTTTGCAAAAGACCTTCTAATAATATTCTGCTAGGGTAGTCATTGAAGGCTTCACGCTTTGCCCTTTTGACAGCCGAACACGTTTCATTCGGCATCTCCCTATCTACAGCTTTACGCTTTGTTTCACATCTGTTATGCAGTATGCATGATACCCATCTTGTTATTAAAACCAGATCTCCGTTTAGTTGTTACACGGTGAAGGATCTCACTCGAGTATTCAAATTCTCAATCCTTCAGTGATTGCCGTACACCGTCTTAACCTTTCGGAAGCGCACTTCCTTAATGAGCCAATATGTTCAGCTTTTCCGACTTATATTCTTAAACTGGTCCTCGAAAATAATTTCAGCAACACCGCTGTTTGTTACAACGATGCTTGGAGACTGCTAAACGCACGACGTCGCTGGAAAATGACGCACAATGAAATGTAAGTTGAGACTTTGTATGCATCTCGCAAGTCATTTTGTTATTATTATTATACCGTATGAGCCGTTTAGGACTAAGTAAAGTGCTTAAAGATGGGCATTTGTCTTCCTTTGTGCCCATATTCTTTCAGTCTCTTCCTTGGGCTTTCTTTCTTTCTTCAGGCTACGTTGTTCCAGGTTTTTTCATGGTTTCCGACAGCTTCCGGAGTAATTCGTACTAATTTCAGATCAGTTTTCATCTCGCCAACCGATCTCATCGTATGCATTTTGGCTTTGCTCCAATTCAAAAAATCTAATATTTGTTTTGTAAGTCTGTATGCGCTCATTCTTTTAATATGTCCTTAAAATCATAACCTGCGTTTTCTAATGTCAATAAGGATATTTGTGCAAGTTATTGTTTGATTTCCTGACTGGTTCTGAGTCAGTATTTTTCGTCTACAAGTTTTTGGTCTAGAATTTTTCTAACTGTCTAAATATTTTCAGTGTCTGTTTTCTTATTCAAAATTAGTGTTTCTGATCCATTGAGGAATTCTGGTTGAATTATTGTATTGAAATGTCTTAGTTTAATGTGCTTGGAGATACATTTCTCGTTGTAGATATTCTGGATACGCCGGTATGCAGTTTTCGTCTTTTGGCATCGAATTTCGTTTGTTTTTGTTTCGATTCCATTTTTCTTAACGGGTTCAACAAGATATTTAAATTGCGGAACTTGTTCAATTTTGCCGTTTTCATCTCTATGAATTTTGATGTTACTTTATTGCCGGATATGTACTCTGTCTTTTGAAAAAAAAAAAATATTTGGAGACATACCTTTTTTATAGTTTCTTTCAAGAGTTCAATTTGATTTTGGGGCAGACGATATGTCACCAGTTAATATTGCTAAATCATCCACAAATGCTAGGAAATCTATATATAATTTACCTCCGTCTAAAGTGATTGGTAGGTCGATTTTGAAGACTGATTTTTGTTTGCACCATTCTTCTATCACTTTCTCAAGGGTACATTAGGCAAGTGATGGACACAGATAATTTCCTTGTTTTACTCCAGTTTTGATTTCCATAGGAATGAGAATTCCCACATAGATTAAATCTTGGACCTTGTATCTGTCAGTGTCTGTTTTATAAAGTGAAATGTTTTCAGATCTGGACCTTATTATTATAATTTTTGGAATAGTGATTCACGGTCAACTGAGTTGTAGGCTTTTTTTGACATCAACAAATGAGCCAACTAAATTTTTGTTGCTAAGTCTCTGATGTCAAAGGATTAGCTTTAGGTTCAAGATTTGATCTGGTCACGAACGGACTGGTCTGAATCCTACCTAATACTCCGCAATTTGTGGTTCAAATTGTTTCTGTGCTCTATCGAGAAGACACAGAAATAGAATTTTGTGTGCAGCTGATATCAGTGAGATCCCTCTGTATTACTTACATCTTTTCTGTCTTCTTTCCTGGTTAACGTGTGTTTTAACGTATTTTTCCAATCTACATCTACATCTACATTTATACTCCGCAAGCCACCCAACGGTGTGTGGCGGAGGGCACTTTACGTGCCACTGTCATTACCTCCCTTTCCTGTTCCAGTCGCGTATGGTTCGCGGGAAGAACGACTCTCTGAAAGCCTCCGTGCGCGCTCTAATCTCTCTAATTTTACATTCGTGATCTCCTCGGGAGGTATAAGTAGGGGGAAGCAATATATTCTATACCTCATCCAGAAATGACCCTCTCGAAACCTGGCGAGCAAGCTACACCGCGATGCAGAGCGCCTCTCTTGCAGAGTCTGCCATTTGAGTTTGTTAAACATCTCCGTAACGCTATCACGGTTACCAAATAACCCTGTGACGAAAAGCGCCGCTCTTCTTTGGATCTTCTCTATCTCCTCCGTCAACCCGATCTGGTACGGATCCCACACTGATGAGCAATACTCAAGTATAGGTCGAACAAGTGTTTTGTAAGCCACCTCCTTCGTTGATGGACTACATTTTCTAAGGACTCTCCCATGGAATCTCAACCTGGTACCAGCCTTACCAACAATTAATTTTATATGATCATTCCACTTCAAATCGTTCCGCACGCATACTCCCAGATATTTTACAGAAGTAACTACTATCAGTGTTTGTTCTGCTATCATATAATCATACAATAAAGGATCCTTCTTTCTATGTATTCGCAATACATTACATTTGTCTATGTTAAGGGTCAGTTGCCACTCCCAGCACCAAGTGCCTATCCGCTGCAGATCTTCCTGCATTTCGCTACAATTTTCTAATGCTGCAACTTCTCTGTATATTACAGCATCATCCGCGAAAAGCTGCATGGAACTTCCGACACTATCTACTAGGTCATTTATATATATTGTGAAAAGCAATGGTCCCATAACACTCCCCTGTGGCACGCCAGAGGTTACTTTAACGTCTGTAGACGTCTCTCCATTGATAACAACATGCTTTGTTCTGTTTGCTAAAAACTCTTCAATCCAGCCACACAGCTGGTCTGATATTCCGTAGGCTCTTGCTTTGTTTATCAGGCGACAGTGCGGAACTGTATCGAACGCCTTCCGGAAGTCAAGGAAAATAGCATCTACCTGGGAGCCTGTATCTAATATGTTCTGGGTCTCATGAACAAATAAAGCGAGTTGGGTCTCACACGATCGCTGTTTCCGGAATCCATGTTGATTCCTACAGAGTAGATTCTGGGTTTCCAAAAACGACATGATTCTCGAGCAAATAACATGTTCTAAAATTCTACAATAGATCGACGTCAGAGATATAGGTCCATAGTTTTGCGCATCTGCTCGACGACCCTTCTTGAAGACTGGGCCTACCTGTGCTCTTTTCCAATCATTTGGAACCTTCCGTTCCTCTAGAGACTTGTGGTACACGGCTGTTAGAAGGGGGGCAAGTTCTTTCGCATACTCTGTGTAGAATCGAATTGGTATCCCGTCAGGTCCAGTGGACTTTCCTCTGTTGTGTGATTCAAGTTGCTTTCTATTCCTTGGACACTTATTTCGATGTCAGCCATTTTTTCGTCTGTGCGAGGATTTAGAGAAGGAACTGCAGTGCGGTCTTCCTCTGTGAAACAGCTTTGGAAAAAGGTGTTTAGTATTTCAGCTTTACGCGTGTCATCTTCTGTTTCAGTGCCTTCATCATCCCGGAGTATTTGGATATGCTGTTTCGATTCACTTACTGATTTAACGTAAGACCAGAACTTCCTAGGATTTTCTGTCAAGTCGGTACATAGAATTTTACTTTCGAATTCACTGAACGCTCCACGTATAGCCCTCCTTACGCTAACTTTGACATCGTTTAGCTTCTGTTTGTCTGAGAGGTTTTGGCTGCGTTTAAACTTGGAGTGAAGCTCTCTTTAACTTTGTTGTTGTACCACGGTGGGTTTTTCCCGTCTCTCACAGTTTTACTCGGCACGTACCTGTCTAAAACGCATTTTACGATTGCCTTGAACTTTTTCCATAAACACTCAACATTGTCAGTGTCGGAACAGAAATTTTCGTTTTGATCTGTTAGGTAGTCTGAAATCTGCCTTCTATTACTCTTCCTAAACAGATAAACCTTCCTGCCTTTTTTTATATTCCTATTTACTTCCATCTTCAGGGATGCTGCAACGGCCTTATGATCACTGATTCCGTGTTCTGCGCTTACAGAGTAGAAAAGTTTGGGTCTGTCTGTTATCAGTAGGTCCAAGATGTTATCTCCACGAGTCGGTTCTCTGTTTAATTGCTCGAGGTAATTTTCGGATAGTGCACTCAGTATAATGTCACTCGATGCTCTGTCCCTACCACCCGTCCTAAACATCTGAGTGTCCCAGTCTATATCTGGTAAATTGAAATCTCCACCTAAGACTATAACATGCTGAGAAAATTTATGTGAAATGTATTCCAAATTTTCTCTCAGTTGTTCTGCCATTAATGCTGGTGAGTCGGGAGGTCGGTAAAAGGAGCCAATTATTAACCTAGCTCGGTTGTTGGGTGTAACCTCCGCCCATAATATTTCACAGGAACTATCCACTTCTACTTTACTACAGGATAAACTACTACTAACAGCGACGAACACTCCACCACCGGTTGCATGCAATCTATCCTTTCTAAACACCGTCTGTACCTTTGTAAAAATTTCGGCAGAATTTATCTCTGGCTTCAGCCAGCTTTCTGTACCTATAACGATTTCAGCTTCGGTGCTTTCTATCAGCGCTTGAAGTTCCGGTACTTTACCAATGCAACTTCGACAGTTTACAATTACAATACCGATTGCTGCTTGGTCTCCGCATGTCCTGACTTTGCCCCGGACCCGTTGAGGCTGTTGCCCTTTCTGTACTTGCCCAAGGCCATCTAACCTAAAAAACCGGCCAGCCCACGCCACACAACCCCTATCCAGCGGAACCCGAAACCCCACCACCCTATGGCGCAAGTCGAGGAATCTGCAGCCCACACGGTCGCAGAACCGTCTCAGCCTCTGATTCAGACCCTCCACTCGGCTCTGTACCAAAGGTCCGCAGTCAGTCCTGTCGACGATGCTGCAGATGGTGAGCTCTGCTTTCATCCCGCTAGCGAGACTGGCAGTCTTCACCAAATCAGATAGCCGCCGGAAGCCAGAGAGGATTTCCTCCGATCCATAGCGACACACATCATTGGTGCCGACATGAGCGACCACCTGCAGATGGGTGCACCCTGTACCCTTCATGGTATCCTGAAGGACCCTTTCCACATCTGGAATGACTCCCCCCGGTATGCACTCGGAGTGCACATTGGTTTTCTTCCCCTCTCTTGCTGCCATATCCCTAAGGGGCCCCATTACGCGCCTGACGTTGGAGCTCCCAACTACCAGTAAGCCCACCCTCTGCGACCGCCCGGATCTTGCAGACTGAGGGGCAACCTCTGGAACAGGACAAGCAGCCATGTCAGGCCGAAGATGAGTATCAGCCTGAGACAGAGCCTGAAACTGGTTCGTCAGACAAACTGGAGAGGCCTTCCGTTCAGCCCTCCGGAATGTCTTTCGCCCCCTGCCACACCTTGAGACGACCTCCCACTCTACCACAGGTGAGGGATCAGCCTCAATGCGGGCAGTATCCCGGGCAACCACAGTCGTAGTCCGATCGGGGGATGCGTGGGACGAGCTGGCCGTCTCCGACAAACCCCCATCCGGACCCCCACAGTGATGCCCATTGGCAACAGCCTCAAGCAGTGTGACCGAAGCCAACACTGCCTGAAGCTGGGAGCGAAGGGATGCCAACTCAGCCTGCATCCGAACACTATCCATGCTAAAAACTGTTGTGCAAAGAACGTCTGAACTAATCTACAGAGAGCGCAAACAAATCGACACAAAATTTAAACAGTTATTAAAATACAAGATTGGCTAGTAAATGCAGTAACGCTGCTACTTGCGCACTGCTGACACACTGCTCGGCGGCGGAAGGAGACTACGCGATTTTACACTATTCGGGTACTAAAACGCGATGCTACAACTCTCAAAGACTATAATACGCACGAAATTTATGAATTAAACAATGCAAGTACCAAAAACACGCAAAGAAATTAAGAATTAAACTATGTAACAAATGAGTGAGCTAGGAGTATACTACTTGCTGCTGCAGCTGCTTATCCAATGGCGGCAGGGAGCACACTCAGGTGGAATGTGTTCTGTTTGCCAAATGCCATGCAAAATTTTGATGATTTCTTTTATGATGTTTGAGCCTACTGATTTGAGGATTTCTGCTATGATTCCACTTCTACCATTGCTTCATTGTTTTTGAGTCTTTTGATGTTTAAAATTACAGGAAGTTCCTAACTCTAGACATCTGAACTAATTCTCATCCAAACCACTTCCTAAGTCCGCACGGAAGTGGCACATCAAACTCTCCACCCACCAGCTCAGCGACTCATCTGCGACAGCTAACCCTGTGAAAAGACCATTTTGTCTCGCCTCCGTGACCAGAGGTCGAAAATCTTGGAGTGGGTGAACTTACCAATCAGTAAGACAAATTATTTTAGTGGTGCCAGGCGCCTCCTCCAATCAGAAGGCAGGAGAGAAAACACTTATTTCCTGTTGATCAATGTTTTTCATCGGTTCAACGTCTGAGGTACGAACAAATGTGCCCCTTGCGCGTGTGTTTGACGGAAGCAATCGTTAGGTCATCCTATAAGAAAACTCACACAGATAACATTCCACCCGAGTGGCGTCTCAAGCCAGTTTCGAAAATTAAACTCAGCTGCCTTTATCAGGCCTCTGGGGCAAAGCTGAACCAAGTAGCATGCTTTTACAATTAGACCCACATTCATCCAATCCAGCGATCATCCATGTTTAGGAAAGGTGGTTACTGGTACATGATATGCTGAATATCAAATGTAATAAAAAAAAATGAAACCCATTTTCAGTTCCAAGCATGATCTTCCTTCGTAGCATGCAAAAGTTATGAGACAACACAGGACAAGAGAAGACGCTCTGCAGAACTTGAGAAAATCGATAAATTTCTCATTAAAGGTGGACTGACTGCCGTCTTTTAAGAGACATTCTAATCTTTTTCTAAATGAGAGGGCTAAGGTCAGAGAGGATGATTTACAGCGAACACAATCACACTATAAATTTGTGATTGCATTTATGTATACGAGGGCCGCTCAACAAATAATGCAACACATTTTTTTCTCAGCAATTTCGATTGAAAAAATTCGGAATTTGTTGTGGAACACCGTGGAATATTCTGGTTTCAGCCGGTATAGTTTCTCGAAGTGTCGATAGGTGCCCGCACTATACGTAGCCTTCAAAATGGCGTCTGTAACGAAGGTGTTTTCCACCCATAGAGCTGTCATTGACTTTTGGCGGAAAAGCAAAGCGTCGTTGATATTTATAGGCGCTTGCAGAGTGTCTATGGAAATCTGGCAATGAACAAAAGCACGACGCGTCGTTGGGCAAGGCGTCTGTCATCATCGCAACAAGATCGCACAAACCTGTCCGATTTCCCGCGTGTCGGCAGGCCACACACAGCCTGAAATATTGGCACGTGCGGACACTCTCATTCGATGTGATCGTGGGTTCACAATAGGACACCTCGCTGCTCAACTGGATGTCAGGGTGTGATGTCCTCCACAACAGTGCAATGATCAGCTCTGAAGCGTATTGTGCTACCCTCAGGAAATCGAAGAGACGACTTCAGTGTGTTCGTTGTCACAAAAATACAGACGAACTTCTCCCTCTTCGTGACAACGCAAGACCACACACGAGGCTGCGCACCCGACAGGAACTCACAGAACTTCATTCGACTGTTCTTCCTCATACACCCTACAGCTCAAATCTCGCATCTTCCGACTTCCATCTGTTTGGCCCAAGGAAGGTTTCACTCTGCGGGAAGCAGTGCTTGGGTGACGGGGAGGTTATCAATGTAGCAAGACGTTAGCTCTGACGTCGACCAGTGGAATGGTACGATGCGGGCTTACAGACCCTTCCAACAAGGTATCGTAAGGTCGTCAAACTGAACGGAGATTGTGTTGAAAAATAGGGTTTTGTAGCCAAAAGAGTAGAAAATAATGTGATGTATTGGAATCCTGAATTAAACCATCCTGCTTTCAGAAAAAACATGTGTTGCATTACTTGTTGAACGCCACTCGTAAATACGGGGGCTGTTCGGAAAGTAAGTTCCGATCGCTCGCGAAATGGAAACCACTGTGAAAAAGCGAGTGAAGTTTTGCACAGATTTGTTGCGTAGTGTCTCTAGTATACCCGTCGAACGCGGCACGTCGCTCTGTTCTATTCTGAGCCCGCAGTGAGCACGTAAAGATGCCTAGAAAATAGTGTCTCCTGCCAAATATGACGGCCTGGTGAGAGATTTCGCCTGATGTCGTGCAGCCAACATAACATACCTGTAATGCATTGCGTTCTTCATGACAATTCTCGGCCGCACTCTACAGGGGCAGTGAAGATGCTCCTGTGGTGTTTTCGGCGGAAAGTGATCACCCACAACACAGCCCGTAACGATCTCGTCCTGAGTTTCATCTCTTCTCCCATGAACCGCTGGCTGTGAAGACATCATTTGGGCACCGAGAACGAACTCTAGACGACCGTGGAGAATTTGCGGAAAGCACTGGCGGCTGTCTTCTTTGACGAGGATATCGAAAAGTCGGTACAGCGCTACGACATATGTCTAACTCGGAGCGGCGACTGTGTAGAAAAGCAGCTGTAAGTTGTAGCTAACTATTGCCAATAAAACTGATTTGTTTTTCACAGAGGTTTTCATTTCACAACAGATCGGAACTTACTTTCACAATAGCCCTCGTACATGGTATGGGATGGTGTCAGAATACATTAGTCCTCTACGAGGTGCATTCAAGTTCTAAGGCCTCCGATCTTTTTCTAATTAACTACTCACCCGAAATCCATGAAACTGGCGTTACTTCTCGACGTAATCGCCCTGCAGACGTACACATTTTTCACAACGCTGACGCCATGATTCCATGGCAGCGGCGAAGGCTTCTTTAGGAGTCTGTTTTGACCACTGGAAAATCGCTGAGGCAATAGCAGCACGGCTGGTCAATGTGCGGCCACGGAGAGTGTCTTTCATTGTTGGAAAAAGCCAAACGTCACTAGGAGCCAGGTCAGGTGAGTAGGGAGCATGAGGAATCACTTCAAAGTTGTTATCACGAAGAAACTGTTGCGTAACGTTAGCTCGATGTGCGGGTGCGTTGTCTTGGTGAAACAGCACACGCGCAGCCCTTCCCAGACGTTTTTGTTGCAGTGCAGGAAGGAATTTGTTCTTCAAAACATTTTCGTAGGATGCACCTGTTACCGTAGTGCCCTTTGGAACACAATGGGTAAGGATTACGCCCTCGCTGTCCCAGAACATGGACACCATCATTTTTTCAGCACTGGCGGTTACCCGAAATTTTTTTGGTGACGGTGAATCTGTGTGCTTCCATTGAGCTGACTGGCGCTTTGTTTCTGGATTGAAAAATCCATCCATTGTCACAACCGACGAGAAGAAAGTCCCATTCATGCTGTCGTTGCGCGTCAACATTGCTTGGCAACATGCCACACGGGCAGCCATGTGGTCGTCCGTCAGCATTCGTGGCCCCCACCTGGATGACACTTTTCGCATTTTCAGGTCGTCATGCAGGATTGTGTGCACAGAACCCACAGAAATGCCAACTCTGGAGGCGATCTGTTCAACAGTCATTCGGCTATCCCCCAAAACAATTCTCTCCACTTTCTCGATCATGTCGTCAGACCGGCTTGTGTGAGCCCAAGGTTGTTTCGGTTTGTTGTCACACGATGTTCTGCCTTCATTAAACTGTCGCACCCACGAACGCACTTTCAACACATCCATAACTCCATCACCACATGTCTCCTTCAACTGTCGATGAATTTCAATTGGTTTCACACCACGTAAATTCAGAAAACGAATGACTGCACGCTGTTCAAGTAAGGAAAAGTCGCCATTTTAAGTATTTAAAACAGTTCTCATTCTCGCCGCTGGCGGTAAAATTCCATCGGCCGTACGGTGCTGCCATCTCTGGGACGTATTGACAATGAACCCGGCCTCATTTTAAAACAATGAGCATGTTTCTATCTCTTTCCAGTCCGGAGAAAAAAAATCGGAGGCCTTAGAACTTGAATGCACCTCGTACTTCTGCTGTAATCATCGTTACTTTTGTGGGCTAGATAATAGTCTATCTAGAACTTAAGGACTATCATTCACTATTCTGCAATTGGTTATTTTATAGTATAAAATATAGAAGCTGTTCTATCACCGGTGACTGCTGGCGGTAGGGCATTGCACTAAAGACAGAGATGTAGCGGTTTTCCTGGGTTCTTCGTACCCTCTTTTGTCAGACCTTTGCCGTCCACCTCGCAGCAGCATCGCACGCAGTAATACTTCCAGCCCCGCGACAGGCTGCGTGCTATCTGCCGCCACAGATCGCCTGGACTCATTTACATAGCCACCTGACCGGCGCGAGCTGTCGCGTCCCGCCTGCTTTGTGCGCCGTGGCAGCCGTCGACTGTAGCAGCGCATGCTCGCTGGGGGGGGGGGGGGGGGGGGGTTCGCGATTGTAGGCGACTAGCGGCTGCTGGAGATTGAAAGCAAAGGTCACCGCGAATTAGTACGAAGTGGCTTAGACAAGCAACAGACGTGAATCTGCATCTAGAATTGCTGTTGCGAAGTGGACGCAAATTACTTCAGCGACGGGTTTATCACACAACTGCCCTGTATTATTTATGGTTACTGAATGAAAGTGGACGTAATCCCGGAATGAAAACTTCATTCGTCAAAATCCGAATCGGGTACCCTTTGATCCGTTTCTCTCTTCTTCATTTATTCAGTTTTCGCATCAGATAATTAAGTCAAGTAACTTAACAGAGGAAAGATGATTGAGTTATTTATACGATTCTAAATAGTTTCTGGGAAAGAACATACTTGCTCCCCTTGGAGCAGATCGCAGAACAACGAACCGACTATAAAACATTGTACGTTATTCTCATTTTCAAAAAGGATTTTCGAACATTCACTGATGAGCCAAAATATTATGACCACCTATGTAAAAACATGTTGGTCCATCCCTGAAACGCAATTCCGCAGAGATTCTGCGTGCCATGGTTCGATATGTACTTGATAGGTTTCCAGAGGTTTGTGTACAAGATGCCTGCGAACAGGTAACACACTTCCTGGTTGATCTGTGGGCACGGAGTTGGCTCCCGATAGCGCCCCATTTGGGTTTCATCGGACTCGGGTAAGTCGAATTTGATGGTCAAGACATCAACCTGAGTTCACTATCATGCTCTTCAAACCATTGCATTACGATTCTGCCCAACGACGCGCACAGTTATCCTGCTGGGAGATGCCGTCGCTGTTGGGCAAGACAACAAGCGTAAGGGGTTACAGATGGTCCCTAATAAAGTTTATGCAGTCCACAGCTGATGTGGTGCTTTCGATTCCACCGTAGGTCTCATGAGAGCTCAGGTGAATGTCCTCCATAACATAATACTGCTCCAACCGGCGCGCGTCCGTGGCGCGCTGCATGTTTCGAACAGCCGTTCACCTGAAACTTCCTGGCAGATTAAAACTGTGTGCCAGATCTAGACTCGAACTCGGGACCTTTGTCTTTCGCGGGCAAGTGCTCTACCGTCTGAGCTACCCAAGCACGACTCACGACCCGTCCTCACAGCTTCAGTTCTGCCAGTACCTCGTCTCCTACCTTCCAAACTTCACATGTAGGAGACGAGGTACTGGTAGAATTGAAGCTGTGAGGACGGGTCGTGAGTCGTACTTGGGTAGCTCAGACGGTAGAGCACTTGCCCGCGAAAGACAAAGGTCCCGAGTTCGAGTCTCGGTCCAGCACACAGTTTTAATCTGCCAGGAAGTTTCATATCAGCGTACACTCCGCTGTAGAGTGAAAATCTCATTCTGGAACCGTTCACCTGGATGGCAGCGTATCTGGACACGGCCATCGACCTTGTCTGAAAATAAATGGGCTTCATCTGACCAGGCGACACGATTCCATTGGTCCGCGGTCCAATCTCGATGATCCCGTGCCCTGTCTGTAATCATAACTGACGACTTTTTGAGTTAACATGGGAGCACGTAGATGTCCTCCGTTGCGGAACACCATGTTGAACACCGTGCGCTGATCGGTGTGCTCCAGAACACTTCTGCCCGCGCCAGCACTGTACTCTGTCGTCATACCTGCTACAAATCGCCGCCTATCCTTCTTTGGCGAGCGGGCAAACCTCCAATCCCTATGTTCTGTGATGAGGTATGGACGTCCAATTTCTTGTCGCCTACTCTTAGTTCCAGCATTCTTCAACCACTTTCCATAGCTGTTCACTACAGTAGCACGCGAAAAGCCTCACTGCTTCAGAGATGCTCGATCCCAGACACTGGGCCACAACAATCTGGCTTTGTCACAGCCGCTTACGTTGGCGGATTTCTGCATTTGCGCTTACTTATCGTCGCTAGAATGATTCCCCATTCATCTCTGATCGCTCATATACTTCTCTTAGCACGTCACGTACCCTCATCGCCACCGGGCAGCATACGAACTCACCTTGGGCAATGGTCATATTGTATTGACTCATCAGTGCATGCATTTAGTTATAGGACTGTGTAGCTGACATCCGCCTGTTATAGAATTACGGAAAACGTCTTATGCACACGTGTTACGACATTTTTGGAAGACGATAGCCAAGCCCTAGGAATCAGTATGGACTCCTCACACAGCGCTCTAATGGATTTCGACTCGCTCTATTTGTGTATGAGATCCAGAGGACAGTAGATCAAAGGCATCCAGGCTAATTCTGTATTCTTTGACTTCCGAAAGGCGTTCGATATAGTTTCGCGCTCTCGCCAGCGAACAAAATAAGAGCTAGGAAATGAGGTTTTTGTCTAGATTCAGGTGTTTCTAGCAGATACTAACCAACATATCGTTGTTATCGGGACAAAACTGTGAAATGTAGTAAGATTAAGAGGGGAAAACAATAGTGATTGCTAATTTAACAATTCTTCCGTTATTTGGTCTTTTATCTGAGTAACTACCAAAGCAACATTTGAAAAGTTTGTTGCGTGCTTCTTGAGTCTTATCCCATAACTGACCGTTAGACAGCAAAATAATCTATTATATTGGATCAATGAATCGACACTTTATGGACAGATAGAGAGCTACTGTCTGTATAGTATGTTTCGAATTCTGGAATCGTGATGTCAAGTGACGGCCGGAGTGGCCGAGCGGTTCTAGGCGCTTCATTCAGTCTCGAATCCTGCTTCGCGCATGGATGTGTGTGATGTCCTTAGGTTAGTTAGGTTTAAGTAGTTCCAAGTTATAGGGGACTGATGACCTCAGATGTTAAGTCCCATAGTGCTCAGAGCCATTTCAACCATTTTTTGATGTCAAGTCCACATGAAAGAACATAAAGAATGACATGGAATGTTCAAATCCAAACCATTCCAAACCATTACCTTTCTGTGACTGAAGTTCTTCTTCGAAAAACCACTATTACAGTTATTTGTATTGGTTTAACCAAGTTTTGGATGGTCAACAATGCTAGAAATCCTAGATTGCTGTTGAACGTTCTTGGGATTTTTCTCGTTTGGCACGTTGTTGGTCCTCAGACTCGTAGCGTAAGTGCCGCTTTTTACAACGACTTCATAAGAAAGATGTAGTAAACATTCGAAATAGCCGATCCATGCATGACACGTTACACGATCGAATTTCGAAATATTCTCTTATGTATAATTGTAAAAATCTTTAGAGATACTGTTATCTAGATAACAACGCTGTGCTGATGTAGCGAGTGTTAACACGTTACATACTTTTCCATAGATCGTTGTAAAAAAAGAAAAAAAAAACAACAAATTACCGTCTCGTCAAGGACGAGACTATTACAGTCGGAGCACGAGCTCGGAATGTGGAAGGATACGGAAAGAATTCTACCATGCTGTTTGAAAAGGAATCATGGCTTCCATTTGACTTCAGCGATTAAGTGAGATTAGATAAAATCTAAGTATAGGTGATCAGGAGGGAAATCCAGCTGCCGTCCTCCTGTATACAAGTCCGGTGTTGTTACCACTGAACCACCTCACTCGATTATCATCATTGTTAACGTAGTAATCTACAAATAAAAGTTTTGCCGTCGTAAAACATCTTGTATGACCCAAGTGACATTATTTGTTTTCAAATGCATTTGATTTTTTACAGTTTTTTGTGCATTTTACCAGCAAATTATAGTTCAATCGGACGACTATATCTTGGCGAGGAAATGCCAGAATTTTACCAAACGTCGTATGTATTTCCTTTTTTGTAGTCTCATTGTAAATACACGATAGAAGTAACAAATATGATTCATCGGTAAATTATTGCTTCTGAATATAGCACTAAGCTCTCTCCACATCCCGACTGAAAGATAAGATTCATTTCACACAAAGTATGGAACGAATGAGATTGTAAAACATTTTTTTCTGTAGCTTAGATAAATTTCCGGTGTTTTATTTCATGCATGACCTATTGTATTGCCACTAAAGTTTAACTTATAGCATAATTGAAAGTGATCTGTCATCGCAATATAGTTTACTCGTGCTCCCTTTCAGTTGCTTGGTGATATTTCACAACCTTTGCTGGAATACTTGGGGTCACATCTTCGATTACTTTCCCAACACCCAATTCGCAGCAGCTCGTAAACTCATCTCTGCTCCATATGCCAGTTCTTCCGTATATGTTGCTTCCACATTTGTTTTATTTTCCTGTATTTAGAGTACTCAGTTCAAAAATGGAGGTCTGATTTAGGGCGACCAATTGATCCAGTATTAATTTTTCTTCAAAAATCATTTCCTTGAAACTACTTGCCACATTTCTTTAGCCTTTTACAGTATTTTTGGAAATATTTACTTGTGTCTGAAGCCACGAAATTTGCACAATTCCGCATCTAAAAATGTAACTTTTTTAAAATGACTTACCCTGTGTTACTTTTTGCAACTTCACAGTTACTTCTGTTCGCGTATAAAATATATCTACATCTGCATCTACTCGCCGGAAGCCACCTTACGGATGTTTTGCTGCAGCTGGTAAAGGCCTTGAGGGATTGATCCAGCCTTTATAGTAGATTTTTGCTGTTCTGTTCCTGAAGAAAGTTACCTATGGTGCACCATCTTGCAGATAATCAACACGTTATACCCCAAGTAATCTCCACGTCGCATCTCATTCAAGATGTAGCAGTGAATTTGTTAAATATACGTTTGAAATCATGGAAGCCAATAGGGAGCATCAGCGACGAGGCCGTGAAAAGTAACGCCTCAGAATTTTGTGCGGTAAAACTCATAAAGCTTTTTAAATAAAACAATGTTATTAAAATCCCACATCTTTATTCTTCATGTCTACGTATTTGCAGGCCTCTGCCTTTGGAGGGCTCTGAATTGTAGCGTTTAACATGGCGGTGTGTAACGCAACTATGTCGATGCGTAAGAAAGAACGTGCTGTAGTCTAGTTTCGAGTTCGAAGAGTTCGTTCACACGTGCAGCACCCTCTCCTTCAGCGTGACAATACCAAACCACACACTAGTGCTGCGACACCTGCAACAATCCGACGTCTTGAATTCAGTGTCATTGATCGCCCTCTTTGGCCGCACCCGAGTTTCATCTGTTTCGAAAACTTGGAGGACAGCTTCTAGGACTTCACTTTGACAGTGATGAAGCGGTGCAATCAGAGGCGAGGTTGTGACTCTGTCAACAAAGTCAAAAAATCTACAGTGACGGTATCAACAAACTGGTCTCTCGTTGGGAGAGATATGTTCGTCGCCAGGGTGACAATGTTGAGAAATAAATATACAGACATAAAGAATAAAGATGTATAATGTTAATAAAGTTTGCTTTATTTAAGAAAAGCTGTAAGAGTTTTCATGAAGAAAATTCGGAGGTATTTCTTCCCAGGTCTACATCTACATCTACATTTACATTCCGCAAGCCACCCAACGGTGTGTGGCGGAGGGCACTTTACGTGCCACTGTCATTACCTCCCTTTTCTGTTCCAGTCGCGTATGGTTCGCGGGAAGAACGACTGTCTGAAAGCCTCCGTGCGCGCTCGAATCTCTCTAATTTTACATTCGTGATCTCCTCGGGAGGTATAAGTAGGGGGAAGCAATATATTCTATACCTCATCCAGAAACGCACCTTCTCGAAACCTGGCTAGCAAGCTACACCGCGATGCAGAGCGCCTCTCTTGCAGAGTCTGCCACTTGAGTTTGCTAAACATCTCCGTAGCGCTATCACGGTTACCAAATAACCCTGTGACGAAACGCGCCGCTCTTCTTTGGATCTTCTCTATCTCCTCTGTCAACCCGATCTGGTACGGATCCCACACTGATGAGCAATACTCAAGTATAGGTCGAACAAGTGTTTTGTAAGCCACCTCCTTTGTTGATGGACTACATTTTCTAAGGACTCTCCCAATGGTCTCAGCCTGGTACCCGCCTTACCAACAATTAATTTTATATGTTCATTCCACTTCAAATCGTTCCGCACGCATACTCCCAGATATTTTACAGAAGTAACTGCTACCAGTGTTTGTTCCGCTATCATATAATCATGCAATAAAGGATCCTTCTTTCTATGTATTCGTAATACATTACATTTGCCTATGTTAAGGGTCAGTTGCCACACCCTGCACCAAGTGCCTATCCGCTGCAGATCTTCCTGCATTTCGCTATAATTTTCTAATGCTGCAACTTCTCTGTATACTACAGCATCATCCGCGAAAAGCCGCATGGAACTTCCGACACTATCTACTAGGTCATTTATATATATTGTGAAAAGCAATGGTACCATAACACTCCCCTGTGGCACGCCAGAGGTTACTTTAACGTCTGTAGATGTCTCTCCATTGATAACAACATGCTGTGTTCTGTTTGATAAAAACTCTTCAATCCAGCCACACAGCTGGTCTGATATTCCGTAGGCTCTTACTTTGTTTATCAGGCCACAATGCGGAACTGTATCGAACGCCTTCCGGAAATCAAGGAAATAGCATCTACCTGGGAGCCTGTATCTAATATTTTCTGGGTCTCATGAACAAATAAAGCGAGTTGGGTCTCACACGGTCGCTGTTTCCGGAATCCATGTTGATTCCTACAGAGTAGATTCTGGGTTTCCAAAAACGACATGATACTCGAGCAAAAAACATGTTCTAAAATTCTACAACAGATCGACGTCAGAGATATAGGTCTATAGTTTTGTGCATCTGTTCGACGACCCTTCTTGAAGACCGGGACTACCTGTGCTCTTTTCCAATCATTTGGAACCTTCCGTTCCTCTAGAGACTTGTGGTACACGGCTGTTAGAAGGGGGACAAGTTCTATCGCGTACTCTGTGTAGAATCGAATTGGTATCCCGTCAGGTCCAGTGGACTTTCCTCTGTTGAGTGATTCCAGTTGCTTTTCTATTCCTTCCATGTCAGCCATTTTTTCGTTTGTGCGAGGATTTAGAGAAGGAACTGCAGTGCGGTCTTCCTCTGTGAAACAGCTTTGGAAAAAGGTGTTTAGTATTTCAGCTTTACGCGTGTCATCCTCTGTTTCAATGCCATCATCATCCCGGAGTGTCTGGATATGCTGTTTCGAGCCACTTACAGTTTTAACGTAAGACCAGAACTTCCTAGGATTTTCTGTCAAGTCGGTACATAGGTCACCCTCGTATATGAAAATTCAGAACACTTTTAACCTAAGGGACTGGCGGAATCACCTTATAAGTGAACAATCGAACACACTGCAAGGATTCAGCTTCCCAAGAGCAGATCACGTCAGAAGCGGGCACAGAAGACGCTGTATAAACAGGGATTTGTGAACAGTCCAAGTTGTGACTGTGGAGCCCCTGAGCGGAGTATAGACCGTATGATAAAAGTTCACCCTACAAGAAAATGTGATAGATAATCTGAGAAACTTATAGAAGCCACACTTCACGCTATCGAGTGGATACGAGATCGAGACATCGGTGTATATTCAATAGTTAGTCCCGCGAGGCACTTCTTTTAATTATGTGTGTTTCTTATTTGATATTTATTACATCCATAGCTTTGTTAAACGTGTCAGACATTTGTATTCTTGTTTTTTATTGTTTTTACATTTCATATGTGCTGCTGCTATGTGCCACACGATAAATAAATAAACCGTATGGTGTGTGGCGGAGGGTACTACTGGTACCACAATCTATTCCCCCTGAAACTTTTCCAGTCTGGAATGGCGCGTAGGATGAATGGTTGTCGATAAACCTCTGTATTAGTTCCAATTTCTCGGATTTTTTCGTTGTCATTTCGCGAGACGCGCGTGGGAGAAAGTAAAATATTGCCTGAATCTTCCCAAAACGAACTCTCTCGGAATTCCAGTGGCAGACCTCTCCATGATGCTCAACGTCTCTCTTGTAGTGGCTGCCACTGGAGTTTTTTCGAAGTTCTCCGTAATGCCCTCCCATCGACTAAAAGACTCCGTGACTAGAAGGCAATGGTTTTCATTGGACCTTCGGTCTCTTCTATTAATCCTACTTGGTAACGACCTCAGACTGACGAACAATCCTCAGGAATCGGTCGAACACGTGTTTTGTAATCAATTTCTTTCGTGCGTGAACTGCATTTCCTATAATTTATGTGGTCATTCCACTTTAGGTCGCTCTAGGTGGCTACTCCTAGATATTTTGGGGTGGTTATTGTTTCTAGCTATTTGTCGGCATATCTTTATTCCGCACTGAAATAAACAAAACAGAAACGGTTGGAATGAATATTCCTGAATTATGTAGTAATTTTGTCACTAACATTTATTATTATTTGTTCTAAATTTGTCAACAATGATTTGTACATATCAGTCAATTTTTAGACCTGTGTTAAATTTTATGTCGTGAACAGCCATTTGTCAGGCAGCTGCAGCTACTTTAGTCGCCGAAAATCATCGTGAATCTCAACTTTTACTCTACGTACACTGATGGAAAAAATCGCAACGCTAATAAATAAATACATTTTTCTAGAAAACACACGTAAATGATTAATATTGTACGATAACAGGATAATGTAACCGCGAGATAAGTCATTGCAGATGTGAATTGTTGCTACATTAATAAGCCGAGTAACCGTCAGAAGTTTGAATGCAAACGTGTATGCATTGTGTTGTACAGGTGCCGGCCGTCGGTTTGTGGGATGGAGTTCCATGCATTTTGCATTTGCTCCGTGAGTGCAAGGATCGTTAATGCTCGGTCCGGCACAGAGTTTCAATCTGGCAGGAAGTTTCATATCAGCGCACACTCCGCTGCAGAGTGAAAATCTCATTCCGGAAACATCCCCGAGGCTGTGGCTAAGCCATGTCTTCGCAATATCCTTTCTTTCAGGAGTGCTAGTTCTGCAAGGTTCGCCGGCCGAAGTGGCCGAGCGGTTCTGGCGCTTCAGTCTGGAACCGCGCGACCGCTACGGTCGCAGGTTCGAATCCTGCCTCGAGCATGGATGTGTGTGATGTCCTTAGGTTAAATGGTTCAAATGGCTCTGAGCACTATGGGACTTAACTTCTGAGGTCATCAGTCCCCTAGAACTTAGAACTACTTAAACCTAACTAACCTAAGGACAACATACACATCCATGACCGAGGCAGGATTTCAACCTGCGACCGTATCGGTCGAGCGGTTCCAGACTGTAGCGCCTAGAACCGCTCGGCCACTGCGGCCGGCTGTCCTTAGGTTAGTTAGGTTTAAGTAGTTCTAAGTTCTAGGGGACTGATTTCCTCAGGAGTTAAGTTCCGTAGTGCTCAGAACCATTTGAAGCATTTTCTGCAAGGTTCGCAGGAGAGCTTCTGCAAAGTTTGGAAGGTAGGAGACGAAATACTGGCAGAAGTAAAGCTGTGAGGACGGGGCGTGAGTCGTGTTTGGGTAGCTCCAATGGCAGCCGGCACGGTAGCTCAGCGTGTTCGGTCAGAGGGTTTAGCTACCCTCTGTAATAAAAAAACTGAGTAAATGGATCAACGAACAACCTGAACGAGCGTCATCGGACGTCCGCCACGAACAAATTCAACGTACAATATAGAACAAAATGAGATTAAAAAATAAAATGGTATAGCACTTTCCCGTGAAAGGCAAAGGTCCCGAGTTTGAGTCTCGGTCCGGCACACTGTTTCAATTTGCCAGGAAGTTTCATATCAGCGCACACTCCGCTGCAGAGTGAAAATCTCATTCTGTATTCGTAATATTTAGATTCAATCATTAAGTACACAAAAACAGGTGATTGATATTAATTCCGTTTTAATGGGCTCATTTTATTAGCATCACATCGCTGACCTTCGTTCAGTGATACAGTATCTAGTTTCAGCCGTATTCCCAGCGAAAAAGGTCTATTTTACATACACATATTAATGCAATGGACTTACAACATTTCCGTAACATTATCAGGTAACGACATGAAAACGTCAAATTACTTGCGACTTTTCTTCTCTTTCAAATAGAAGAATATTGTGTGCTGGATGGGGACTCTAACATGGGACCTCTGCCTTTTGCAGACAAGAGCTCTAGGCGACTGAGCTATCGCAGCACGACTCACTGCCCCGCCCTCACAAGGAGGAGATGAGGCGGAAGTACAGCCGTGAGGGCGTGTCTTGAGTCGTGTTTGGATAGTTCAGGCGGTGGAGCACTCGTCCGTGAAAGGCTAAGGTCCCAGATTCGAGTCCCGGTCCGGCACACATTTTAATCTGCCAGGAAGCTCCAAATGAGAGCACACTCCGTGCAGAATGAAAATTCCATCTGGAGACGAACACTGTTTTTCAGCTAGCTGTAAGCCCGATTAGTGATTTGACAGTTTCGTAGACAAGTAGTATCTACAACAGTACCATCTACAATACCACTTTTGTGCGGCCGATATTACTTCTGATAGCACTAGGATGTACCCCGCTCTAGTAACACATGTTAGCAAGAAAGGAGGGGGGGGGTGAAGATCCATTCTCAATCAGCCTCCACGAAGGCTAGACTTTCTCTAATCTTCCCGTTATTTATTACACACTGAAGGGCAAAAAAATCTGGTATAGGTATGCACAATAAAATACAGAAATATGTAAACAGGCAGAATACGGTGCTGCGTTCGGCAATGCCTGTATAAGGCGACAAGTGTTCGGCGCATTTGTCAGACCGGTTACTGCTGCTACAATGGCAGGTTATCAAGATTTAAGTGAGTTTGAACGTGGTGTTATAGGCGGCGCACAAGCAAAGGGATACAGCATCTCCGAGGTAGCGATGAAGTGGGGATTTTCCCTTACGACCATTTCACGAGTGTACCGTGAATATTAGGAATCCGGTAAAACATCAAACTTCCGACAGCACTGCGGCCGGAAAAAGATGTTCCAAGAACGGGACCCACGACGACTGAAGAGAATCTTTCAACGTGACAGAAATGCAACACTTCCGCAAATGGATGCAGGTTCCAATGCTGGGTCATCAACAAGTGTCAGCGTGCGAAACATTCAACGAAACATCATGGATATGGGCTTTTGCAGCCGAAGGCCCACTCATACTCTCGACGACTGCACGGCACAAAACTTTGCACATCGCCTGGGCCCGTCAACACCGAAATTGGGTTGTTAATGACTGGAAACATGTTGCCTGGTGGAACGAGTCTCGTTTCAAATTGTATCGAGCGGATGGACGTATACGGGTATAGAGACAACCTCATGAATCCATGGATCCTGCATGTCAGCAGGGGACTGTTCAAGCTGATGGAGGCTCTGTAATGGTGTGAGGCGTGTGCATTACAGTGATATGGGACCCCTGATACGTCTAGATACGACTCTGACAGGTGACACGTACGTAAGAATCCCGTCTGATCACCCGCATCCATTCATGACCATTGTGCACTCAGACAGATTTGGGCAATTCCAGCAGGACAATGCGACACCCCACACGTCCACAGTTAGTACAGAGTGTCTCTAGGAACACTCTTCTGGTTTAAATACTACCGCTGGCCATCAAACTCCCCAGACATGAGCATTATTGAGCATATCTGGGATGTCTTGCAACTTGCTGTTCAGAAGAGATCTCCACCCCCTCGTACTCTTACGCATTTAAGACAGCCCTGCAGGATTCATGGTGTCAGTTCCCTCCAGCACTACTTCAGACATTAGTTGCGTCCATGCCAGGTCGTGTTGCGGTACTTCTGCGTGCTTGCGGGGGCCCTACACGATATTGGGCAGGTGTACTAGTTTCTTTGGCCTTCAGTGTCGTTGAAGGTCAATTGCTACACCCTGAACCAAGCAACGAACCTCTGGGCGTCTTTCTGCATTCCTTACAACTCTGTGGTATCTTTTCTAATTACGACAGCGCAATCCGTGAATAGCATCACACAGTTTCCGGTACTATCCACCATTTCATTTATTTACATTACAACGCTACCAACATAAGGAATGCTAGGAAACGTTTCGAAAGTATAAAACAAATGAAATTTGATAATTTGAATGATGTTGGTGGATGGAGCGGATATTAATTATTGTATTATTGCTACTGGATCAAAGAGCGAGCATTTCATCTGCACAGTAACACGGTCAATTCGTGTGTCATACAAGATGAAGATAAAACACGAAATGGACAGCATTCCTGAAGGTGTTCTGAAACGTTTTTCAGAAATATTAATATGTTGTGTCCTCATTACTGTTTGACGTAAAAGTAACGCTGCACATGTTGATTTAATTTAAATATCCGCTTATACATTGACGGGAAATAATCGCACAAAAAAGGAGTTACACCATAAATGAAACTTGATAGGCGTGTTTCAACATCTCAAAGATGATGTGTACTCAAGTTTCGCGCCAGTTGTATTAGCGGAACTAGTTGCGCCACTATGAGAGTGCTAATCAGGTTTGCCTTAAATACGCGCTGTAAAGGTTTTGAGCGTTAGTTACCTTTGAAATTGGACTTGGCGAGTTGATGTTAGTCAACAATGCCTTCAAAGAGATAAAGACGCCATTATCAACACCTCACTGAGCTTGAACGAGATTGTGTAATAGGGCTACGAGAAGGTGGACGTTGCATCTGCGATACAACAAAAAGACTTGGCAGGAATGTAGCCACTGTACATGACTTCTGGCAGCGGTTGTTACGAGAATGTACGGTCGCAAGAAGACCGGGGCTCCGGACGGCCACGTGACACTGCCGAGAGAGAAGACCATCGCTTTCGGCGCATGGCTGTGGAGAAAGTACTGAATGTGCAGCAACGATCTGAGCAGCAGTTGGCACCACAATGACACAACGAACTGTAACAAATCGGTCACTTCGAGGACATCTCCGAGCCATTCCACTGACACCAAACTACCGCCATTTACGACTTCAGTGGTGTCAAGTGAGAGTTCATTGGAGGGCATGGAGAAGAACTGTTTTCTTATGAAATCTATTCCTGTTTCGGTGGCAATGACGGCGGTGTGTCGGTTAGGAGGAGGCCAGTTGAGAGCGTCCAACCAACCTGTCTGTGTGCTAGGGCACTGTACCCACACTTACAGTTATGGTCTGGGGTGCGACTTCGTATGACAGCACGAACACTATTTTGCTTATCCCTCACCTCCTGGCTATAAATATGTATGTCAATCTGGTGGCTGAACCAGTTTTGCTGCCATTTATGAACAGCACTCCAGTGGATGTTTTCTAACAGGATAACGTTTGCCCACGTACCACTGTTGTAACCCGACACGCTCTACAGAATGTCGACACGTCGCCTTGGCCTGCTCGATCTCCAGATCTGTCTCCAACCGAGCACATATGGGACATCATAGGACGACGATTCTAGCGTCATCGACGAACAGCATTAACGATCCTTGCACTGACGGAGCAAATCCAACTGAAACGTCCCCTTTGAAAAATTATACAAGACTGTGCTTAAACTGACACATAATATTTTTTAGCGCAACGCAATCTGACTTTCAGAAATCCCTACAAAGGAATGGCCCTGACTAACATTAACCTGTACCTTTCACAAATCACTTACCTCACCAAAAATCTTCGTTACTCGAACTACTGCAATACAGCGAGCGCCACTACTGCCAGCTAAATAAAATATTCAAACTACTGAAGGCACTAACTACTGATAGGCATAGTTAGCAAATGAAAGATATTAATAGAGAACAAACAATGTATTTACCTTAATAATCATAATATATATGCCATCCAGTCTTACAAATTTCAAATCTCCGCCATTTCTCTCCCCACATCCACCACTGCTGGCGGCTCACCTCCTACTGCGCAACGCTACGCGCTGTTCACATCCAGCTGCCGCTGCCCAACACTACAATGGCAGACAACAATGCAAACTAGCCACAGACTGCACACAGCACAGCCAGTGATTTTCATACAGAGCGCTACGTAACGTTGCCAATAAGAAAATATAAACAGCCTACTTACTCGTACATAGCCCCCATGCTCCCCACAAAAAATTTTACAAATTGTTTTGGGCAGTGGCCCATAATGATTTGATAAAATTTTTCATAATTACAATAACAAAGATATCAAATGCACACACTTATTAATACAATGTTGGTCAAAAGCTAAAATTTTCTCACAGTCCATAAAGACAGTTCTGATCTTCCGTCACAGTAAAACTGCCGTTTCTTTTCTCAAAATCTGAGCAGTAAAAGACAATGCACACGGAAGTAGTGGATTTCCATGCAGTCTTGAAGAAGTAGTGTTGTCCTTCTAACAGAAAGACAGTGCTGACTCTTGACATGCTGACAGGTAATGGGCCACAACAGAGCAAACCCACAGCAGAGTCATTCGACGTTTTGAAGAATATTGGTAGGTAGGTCATCACAGAGCAGACCCACTGTAGTCCTGGTAGAGAGTATGGTATTGGTGGGCCACCAGAGGTGCAGACCCACTGCAGTCCTTGTAGAAATAATGGTATTGGTGAGTTATCAAAGGTGTAGACCCACTGTAGTCCTTGTCCTTGTAGAGATGGCCAGCAGCCATCTGTTGTGACTGTGCAGGTGCACAATCACCATTGCAGAGTCTTGCGGAGAATATAGCAAGTCCATAAACCACCACTTGTCCACTCACAAAAAATTTGTTTGAAATGTCCTTAGAACCAGCAATGCTGTTATCCAGTCGCTTGCTGAATTATTAACACATGTGCAAACACTAACAGTCCCTGCTTCTCACATATTGTCCATATATTATGACCAACAGAAACGTGTGCAGTGAAATGTAACTTACAAGTTACTAATATGATGAACCGGTGTCAATTACGATTTTATAACATGAGAATACAATTACAAAGGTACAAAATACATCATTAAAGAACATAACAATACAGATAACATTCGTAGTACAGGCTTTACAAAAGAATCGAACTAACATATACATCAGTGTTACAGGAATTATGACATAAGTAAATACATAAAAGATCAGAATAACTTTCGAAACATCAACTTTACACATGAGCATTAAAACAAAACAGAATAAATAACGTCTAAACATCTTTACAAAGAAAATAACATATTATCAGAAAAATTCTACAACATAGCTCTCATTAGCTAAACACATAAAGACAGGAAAAAGACAAATAAACAAGGGTACATAAACACATAGTGGGATAACACAAGGAAAGGACAGGTTTTGCTTTATTGCAGTATTTTGCAAACAAAACTTTCTTTGCTTCTTGGAGATCTCCCTTCATTCATCATTATTCCCCAAAAGTCCTATCTATACCTCCTTCCTGTATTCTATTCCTATTTCTTTCAAAATAATTATTTCTGATTGTACAATACTCATTTCGGCCCAAATCTTTTTCATATAACTTCGCAATGCATTCTTTACCTATTCTCCATAGTCAGTTTCTTATATAGTCTACCCCTCTTAAGCTAACTTAAATCTACTGGGCTCAGATGCTAAACTAAGGGACGAGGCAATGCAGCAGCACAAAGCAATTAATGCAAACAGCAATGATAAAAATGCAGATTTGCGGAGCAAGCAGCATTATAGAAATTAGCAAAGCAATTGCAATATTACAACTAATATAAGGCAATGTGCAGCAAACAAGAAAAATAAATCAGTAGTAAACTGGCTTAGAAGAGTAACACAAAGTCAACAGTAACACTATGCCTGCCAAACAGCAGCAGCAAATGAAATAACTTATATCTAAACATGACATAGCTCAAGCAGAAAAAATATTACAGTAAAAATGTCCATGTTTAATACCTATGTCACATCTTAACACTAGAGTGATGCATCACAAAAACTTACTCTACCAAAAAAATTACCAAGTAGTTGAAAAGAAAATTATGTATGCAGTTCCTGTGAAGGGAAATGTCTTTGTGCTCCCCCATTTTTGGGAAATGTATTACAAAATTAGTATTTACTGGATCTGTAGACAGAAAATATTTATATTAGTACATCTATAAAATTCTATTTTAACCAATGCTGCAGTGCAGCTAGAAACTAGATATTAAAAAAAATGAAAATATGTACAAAGGAAGGCATGAAACATCATTCATTAGTCATATGGCATTTCATAAAGTAGTAAAAAAATCTCTCAACTCTCGTAGAAAGATACTTGTCATAATCAGGTGTGCCGATGTAAGAATGTTTCCAAGTAATGAGTGTGTCGTATTTGTGATGCTTTCTACAAAGGAATGTCAATAGCGAGGATAATGGCCTCCCTTTTTTTTCTACCTGTGCCTCTGAAAAGGCACACACTAATGGCTTGTTCTCCAGGCGTCTGACACAGCTGGGTGCCCACGACGAATTACGTGCAGGTGGTCACTTAACTTTCTTACGGAAATATTTACGACAGCAGTTTCCGCTACAGTGACAGTCTCATATACAAAATTTCATGGGTCGAGAATTTGCGTTGCAAATGTGTAGAAGCAAAATCTTATGAATATAACAGTGTCCAAAAAATTTTCGCCGGCATTGTGATACATTCACGTATTTACACACATTTCATAACTCTTAAAGTACGATTCTTGGTTTCCAACATCCTTTTTCACAAGTCAGAGTCCCTAACCACTATTCATTACTCCTTACCTCATTACACATATATATACAAATATATATTCGTAGACATTCTTCAATATTTCATCATAATAAATACGTAGCATAATCAAATTCCTCATATAGCATCATCTCATTGATCATAAACATACCTCAACAGCATAATACACATCGTCGTCGTAAAAATAACATCATAACACCTCACTCAAATCTCAAAAATGTCGTAGCTTTCTGCAATAATGTCAAAACCTAAAAAAAAATTCTCTGCTCATTTCAAGAGTGTCATCTACCTCAAACGTACTTTAAAATCATGCTCCCTTACCAAATACATCATTCAAAGCTCTTATAGTATCACAATGGTTCCGAAAAAATATGAAGAGTCACACAGTACAGATAAAATACAATTTCATAAGTGTGAAGTTACCCAACTGTGTAATTGCGTAAACATCTGTCACTGACGTAGTAAAAAAAGTTTAGCTCTCAGTTAAATGATCAGATAGCTGTGTAATTTATGTGTTACAGGAATATGGTACCGATGTGTAAAGTTGTATAAGCAAATACCATATTAGCTAGGGCTCCTTGTGCTTGACAAACACATGGTACACAAAGTAGGCGTGTACCCCCCTGAGGATTAATGTAATTATACCCTCAGGTGTTACAGATTACAGCAATGGAATGAAATGTATCACGGAAAACTTTCTTTGTAATTCAAAAATCTATGAAAATAAATGTTTTAAGTACAAAATTAATCACTGAAATGCGTGTCCTGTAGCGCTAAATGTGCATCTTGTTGTAAGATAATCTCTGTGGAAGTGTCGTAGTTATTTTCCTCCGAAAGCTAAGTTCTGCAGAAGCCAATGTACTTACCTCATGATAAACAAAAGTGAAATGCTTTGCATATGGATATCTTAGTTATTATGCTTATTGCCGTGGTGATGAAAGTACTGTGCTGTAATGTATTGTTGTGCTATGGAAAAGGCAGTATCATTGTAGCTATACCACAAAAGTTACTACTAAAACATGTTTTACTTTCCAGAAGAATTCAGAAAAACTGTGCAGATATAAAACAGATACACCGCAAGAGCAACATTGTATATTGTCACTCATTAGTAACGTCGTGATATAATGGTGTAGCTGTCACATAAACCAACCACTGTGTCATCTGGTATCTCTCAGAAAGTACTTTAATTCAGAATGTATTTTCAAGTAAACCAAAATGTTGCATTAAAATCTCATTAGCAGTACTGGTAAATGTTCTAAGTATGTGAGCCTTATAGTCGTTACGTAATCGTGCAACTAACAAGCAGGAATGCACCCACACAATAACACTGTGTCGTCTGTTCACTATAACAATGCATTTGTAATTACTGTTTCAATAAGTTCTCTTAGTTCTTGACTGGATAGTTAACTTTAAAACATTGTTGCATGTTAACAGTTTCTCAGTGTGACAAATTGTACTAGTAGCGTGAAGTGAAAAATTTTATAGCAAAGACTAAGTTAAAAAGCAGATTATCTCTCAATAAATGGTTTTACATGTGAAATGTGGTGTAACCCTTTGCTCTTCCTAGTACACAGAATTTCAACTTTAACGCAATTATCATGTGGTATACGTCGGTAAAGAATACTGGAATTTTTCTCAAGGTTAGCGTCTAAGTTATTTTTCCCTGAGCCAGCGGGCGTACGTGGCTGCCTGCGGTGCGAGTCATTGTCTGTTTCTTTGTTGGCGTGCGTCGTTATTGGGATTTGGAGACCTAACTTCTACAAATTCGCCTTGCCGAGAAGGCCCTGCCCTGTTTGAAGCTCGCCAGTTCTGATGGAATTCAGGTCTGTCGTTTTGTCGGTAGTTCCTGTAGATTCTTTCTTGTTGGTTAAGTGGTGGAGAATTTCTCCCTGAATTATCACTGCACGGTGGACTGTTGCGTCTGAAGTTATTCTGTCTCCCTTGATAATAATTATTTTGGTTCCCATATTGTCTGTTTCTATGATTGTCTCTGTCACATTCATTACTACGGAAAAGCGATCTTTCTCTGTAACTATTATTCTGCCAACGGTTGTCATACAGATGGTGTCTGTTTTGGTCACGATTTGTGTTGTGAGAATAGCCTTGTCGTGTCCAGTTATTATTTATTTCGTCGCGGAATTGTGATGAATGTGACCTGTAATTGTTGTGTTCCTGTTTTCGCGTTCTGCGATTTCCGCGATTGTCAGTGTCAATTTCCAGTTCTTGTAACAGTCCCTGAAAAGCTTCAATGTTGTCTTTGCAACGTCCTGCCAAAATAATATGTCGTAAATGTTCAGGCAGTTTGATTAAGCAAATGTGGATGAGTTCTGAGGGGCTGTATGGGTTTGACAGGTACTGATTCTTGTGCAACATGTCTTCAAAATATTTTACAATACTGGAAAATTCAGATTGTTCGAAATGTTTCATCATTATGATGCTATGTTTTACTCGGTCTTGTGTAGCTTGAGACCAATATTCTGAGAGGAAGGCATGATAAAATTCTCCTTCACTGTGACAATCGTGAATGACCGATCGCATTCTTACAGCTGGTTCATTCTCTAAGTAGCCACACATAAATTCTAATCTATGCTGCAATGACCAGTTGGGAGGAAAACAATGAGAGAATTGATGAAGCCATGCTCGTGGATCGTGGATGAATGTCGTTGCCAGAATTCTTAAATGTTTTGAATTTACGTGTAGTAATGAACAGCTTATAGTCAAAATCATCGTGTCGTCGAGTCACACAACGCTCATTGTTACGTCGTTTCGGCGGTTCCATCTCAAAATTCAATGCGCCTTGCCAATTTCTTTCATAATTTCCGAAGGGTCCTGTGTTATTATTTTGTGGTTGTTCCGTATTTCTAAGTCCCTCTTCCTGTGTTGGAGCGTGAGTGTCCTCTGAAATATGTAATTCTTTTATTACTTGTGCCAACTGATCTTGTACTTCCCGGATTTCTCTTTTGTGTTGCGTATTAATTTGATTCTGATTTTGTTTGAATTTCCTAATTTGTTCGCACTCTTCTGTGTCAGTGATGGCTACAGGTCTTGTGTCATTCAGATCATCATCTACCTTTGCAGATAAGTTAGTGAACTGATCCAAAAGTTCGGCTACTTTCTCCGATAGTGTACTTATTTCCTCAGTGTGTTTTTCTGAACCAAGTTTCAGAGTGTCCATTTGTGTTGAAATCGTATCTACTGTGTCCTTTAAGTTTTCTTGAGTTTTTGCAAGTTGCGTAACCGAATCGGCAGATGCAACTGAGTCAATTTTAGCTTGCAAGGTGTCGTGATTTTCATGAACAATAGTTTGGAGTTCTTTTATGGCTGCTTCGTGATTCTGTAATGCATTTTCATGCCGCGAAAAAATAGGTTGAAAATGCTCACAAATTTGTGTTTTTACATCATTACAGACTTTTTGACATTTCGATTCAATGTTATGTAACTCAGTAGTTAAATCTTCACGTGTTTGTTCAAGCTTATGTTGCACTGAGTCTAACTTTTGAAGCTTTTGTTCCATTGTGTCTAACTTTTGAAGATTTTGTTCCATTGTGTCTAACTTTTGAAGATTTTGTTCCACTGTGTCTAACTTTTGAAGCCTTTGCTGTGTTTGTCTCTGATTTTGTTCCATTTGTTGCATTAGCTGTAATAACAATGCATTAGTGTCTGGAATCTGTTCCTCTACGCTTTTCGGCAGTACATTTGCACCGGCAACATTCACATTTTGACAAGCAGAAAATGTGTCTTGACTTATTTGAGAAAACGGTGAGGACGCACAACTTGAATCTACAGTATTTGCAAAATTGTGTCCTGTCATTTCGGATTCCTGGGGCGAGCTGTTGCCAAGCGCTCGATCGATAATGCTTCCCTGTTCACTAATTGTTTCACTGTCTACGCCATTGTTTGCCGCCCGTTCCATTTCCCTATGCACAATTACCAAATTACTACCTCGAATATCTGTTAATTCACTACACAGTGGTGTTGATAAGCTACGCTCGTCGTCACTATTATTTCTTAGTTTACTTTGTAGCCTAGTGTTACGTTTTTCACACGCCATTATTGTCACAATATTTCACACGACAACACAGAAAAACACTATTTGAAGAGAAAAAATAGGGGAACACATTAACATAGCACTGAAAATAATATCTAGTTAATTGCAAGCGCAGCTGCGAAATACTTGGTGCAAATCTACATGCATGCCACAACTGTTTTACTGTACAACAATGAAAGACTGCAACTACAAAGGAGATTCTGTCTACAATTATGCACTAGCAATCAACAAAATCTACACTAATTACACAAACTACAAGAAAAATCAGAAGATTCCAGTGAGGTATCCTCGGCTAAGGGTCGACATATGAAACGTCCCCTTTGAACAATTATACAAGACTGTGCTTAAACTGACTCACAATATTTTTTAGCGCAACGCAATCTGACTTTCAGAAATCCCTACAAAGGAATGGCCCTGACTAACATTAACCTGTACCTTTCACAAATCACTTACCTCACCAAAAATCTTCGTTACTCGAACTACTGCAATACAGCGAGTGCCACTACTGCCAGCTAAATAAAAGATACAAACTACTGAAGGCACTAACTACTGATAGGCATAGTTAGCAAATGAAAGATTTTAATAGAGAACAAACAATGTATTTACCTTAATAATCATAATATATATGCCATCCAGTCTTACAAATTTCAAATCTCCGCCATTTCTCTCCCCACATCCACCACTGCTGGCGGCTCACCTCCTACTGCGCAACGCTACGCGCTGTTCACATCCAGCTGCCGCTGCCCAACACTACAATGGCAGAGAACAATGCAAACTAGCCACAGACTGCACACAGCACAGCCAGTGATTTTCATACAGAGCGCTACGTAACGTTGCCAATAAGAAAATATAAACAGCCTACTTACTCGTACATAGCCCCCATGCTCCCCACAAAAAATTTTATAAACATCCTACTTACACAACATGCACGGAACTCCATCCCACAAACAGACGGCCGGCACCTGTACAACACAATGCATACACGTTTGCATTCAACCTTCTGACGGTTACTCGGCTTATTAATGTAGCAACAATTCACATCTGCAATGGCTTATCTCGCGGTTACATTATCCTGTTATCGTACAATGTTAATTATTTACGTGTGTTTTCTAGAAAAATATTTTTATTTATTAGCGTTGCGATTTTTTTTCCATCGGTGTACGTAGAGTAGAAGTTAAGATTCACGATAATTTTCGGCGACTAAAGTA
The DNA here is from genome assembly GCF_023864275.1 of Schistocerca cancellata. Taxonomy (NCBI): domain Eukaryota; kingdom Metazoa; phylum Arthropoda; class Insecta; order Orthoptera; family Acrididae; genus Schistocerca; species Schistocerca cancellata. The sequence continues at coordinate 396,634,643 of NC_064631.1, forward strand.
GCTGCAGCAGTCTGACAAATGGCTGTTCACGACATTAAATTTAACACAGGTATGAAAATTGACTGATATGGACAAATCATTTTTGAAAAATTTAGAACAAATAATAATACATGTTAGTGACAAAATTACTACATAATTCAGGAATATTAATTCCAACCGTTTCTGTTTTGTTTATTTCAGTGCGGAATAAAGATTTGCCGACAAATAGCTAGAAACAATAACCACCCCAAAATATCTAGGAGTAGCCACCTAGTGCGACCTAAAGTGGAATGACCACATAAATTATAGGAAATGCAGTTCACGCTCGAAAGAAATGGATTACAAAACACGTGTTCGACCGATTCCTGAGGTTTGTTCATCAGCCTGGGGTCGTTACCAAGTAGGATTAATAGAAGAGACCGAAGGTCCAATGAAAACCATTGCCTTCTAGTCACGGAGTCTTTTAGTTGATGGGAGGGCATTACGGAGAACCTCAACAAACTCCAGTGCTCTACCACTTGCCCGCGAAAGGCAAAGGTCCCGAGTTCGAGTCTCGGTCCGGCACACAGTTTTAATCTGCGAGGAAGTTTCATTACGAATACACTTTGTGTGTATAATAACAGTCAACTTAAATCAATTAATGAAATATTTTTGGATTTTCGACCGCATTGCGAATATGTAAAACTATCGACGTTTCGGTCGCTGTTGCAAGTGACCTTCTTCAGGGCGTTCTTCATCCCGAGGAAGGTCATTAGCAGCAGTGACCGAAAAGTTGGTAGTTTTGTATATTGACAATGTGGTCATAAACCCAGAAAAATTTTATCGACTGTGACAATGGCCGCCGAAGCCTACGTTTAGATTTTAACAACTTCAATGTTTATGCATCAACTTGCTGACAAGAATAATTTGCAGAAGACTAGAAACGACAATTGAGAATCTATTAGGCGAACATCTTTTGAACGCTAGGTCAGATAAGGGCAAGAGAGAGGTAATTCTGACTTTGCGATTGACGTTGGAAACAAGACTTAATGTAACATCAAGACACGTTCGTAGGATTTATCGACGTGGAAACAGCGTTTGACAGTGCAAAATGGTGCAAGATGTTCGAAATTCCGTGAAATATAGGAGTAACCTATAGGGAAAGACAGGTAATGTACAATATGTTCAAGAACCAGGAGGGGACAGTAAGTATGGAAGACAAAGAACGAAGTGCTCGGATTAAAAAAGATGTAAGATAGAGATTTAGTCTTCCGCTCCCACCGCTCATTCTGTACATCGAAGAAGTAATGACGGAAATAAAAGAAGGATTCAAGGATGGGTTTCAAACTCAGGGTGGAAGCATAACAATGAAAAGATTCGCTGGTAACATTCCCGTTGTCAGTGACAGTGAAGGAGAGATACAGGACATGTTGAGTGCGTAATGGCTGCAACCTGCGGATCGAGAGTAAACCGAAGAAAGATGAAAGTAATGAGGAGTAAGAGAAGCGAAATTAGCGACACACTTAACATCAACCTTGGGGACAACGAGGTAAACGCAGTTAAGGTATTCTGCTACCTTGGAAACAAAGTAGCAGATAGCAGACGAAACAAGGAAGTCGTAAAAAAGCACTCCAGAATAGGCAAAGAGGGCATTTCTAGCCAAAAGAAGTCTTCTAGTCTCAAACATCAGGGTACTTCTATCAAACACCCACTTTAATCTGAAGTAGACGTTTCTGAAAATGTATATTTCGAGCATACTTCATCGTAGGGAATTCTGAACTGTGGGAAAACCGCAAAAGAGACTCGAAGCGTTTGAGATGTGCTGCTATAGAAGGATTTTCAAAATTAGATACGCTGCAGCACTGGCGATGAAAGGAACATATGGAAAACTGGAAAGAAGAAGGGATGGGATGATAGGACAAGGATTAAGATATCAGTGATTAACTGCCATGGTACTAGAGGGAGTTGTACAGGATAAAAACTGTAGGGGAAGACAGAAATTTGAATCCATCCAACGAATAACTTAGCACATAGAGTGCAATGCTACTCTGAGATGAAGTAGTTGGTACGAAAGAGGAATTCGTGCCGTGTCGCAACGAACCATTCTGACGATTGATGACAAAAAAAAGTTATTCGTTTCGAGATTTACTTTTGCTACAGCTTACAAAAAGCACATGAAGACAAACCGTGCCCTTCTCTACGCTGTTAAAATTGAATTCGGATAATCACGTCAATTATCTGATTTACTGTTGTTTTACTGAGACCTGAAGTAATGACAACCAGTTGTGTTTTTGATACATATAATGCAGGAATGAACAACATTCTGGAATTTCAACTACTGCCAACGTAAGGAAGAGTCTGGAAACCTAAATACGAATGATAGTTGACACCGAATGCTACATGTCTCTTCTAACAATGTGCAAATGTATCGTTCGCCTCGCATTATTCGAGCGTGTCGCTTCAGGTAAGGCAGAATGTCCGGCTCTTTGTGTTTGACTGACATCGATTCAGCCGGCTCTAAACAGCAGAGTGAAGGACAGCTCGTGACCTGCCACAGTTATCGACGATCCGATGGTCAGCACAGCAAGAGCGAACGCACCTGCAACAACTCACATGCACGTCCTCGGGACCAGGCACTAGCGGTGCGTGAGTCACGTGACCACCTCTCGTGGGAAGGTTGGTGCGTCATCAGCACACGTAGTGACCCAGTTATTCTCTGACGAAACCCCCACACAAATTGTTCGCTCTGTCTAGAAAATGCGATCACTCAATTATGTCCCCTTTTAGAAAACGAGTGGGCCCTGCATCACATCTTATGTGCTAGTGATGATACCAGACAACAGGGCTGTGATAAAATATGAGTAGCGTTCTTGAAACATGGTTAGCCGCGCTATGTGCAGTGTGGCCAGAGTTACCCAGTAGGCAGCTGATAAGAATGTCTGCTAGGGTTGAGGCGGGTAAAAAGTCCTTCCCCTCGCTCTTTCCCGCCCATCTTGTTCCCATGATCTGTGTTGTTGACTAGTTAAAAGTACTGACCTACCAGTAGGCTCCATTGTCAGTCTAGTTGTATTTCGTTGTTCACCGTTTATGGTTTTCCTTTTTCTTTAATTTTCTTATGCATTTTCTGATCAGAAGTATCCCGACATCCCTATTTAGTGCGGAATTGACCGCTAGATGTCACGAGAGGCGAACCCGCCAGTGGCAGCTATTGAGGAGCAGTAGGTAAAGTGGCACTATAACAATATTTTTATCTTGCCACAAAAAAATGGTTCAAATGGCTCTGAGCACTATGCGACTTAACTTCTGAGGTCATCAGTCGCCTAGAACTTAGAACTAATTAAACCTAACTAACCTAAGGACATCACACACATCCATGCCCGAGGCAGGATTCGAACCTGCGACCGTAGCGGTCGCTCGGCTCCAGACTGTAGCGCCCAGAACCGCACGGCCACTCCGGCCGGCAATATCTTGCCACACTTTAAAAAAGTTTATTAATCTTGACAGTGTATGCTGGCTTTTACTCAATGTGTATTTCCACATTTTGTACTGCGCGGAACACACTTAAAGTAGCAAGCGCGTGGTTCTGACCAGACGAAGTGAAGAAGCCTTTCTGTCTCGCAGTTCAACCTCGTGATCGGAGCCACAGCCCTAGCATAACTATATGGTTGTTATAGCAATGGTATCACGAAAACCTGTTCTTCAGATGAACCAGAGAGGCCCTCGGACTGCCTCCTGGAAAGTCTTTCGCCGCCTGCCACACCTCGACCATGGGTGAGGAATCAAGTTTGCTGTGGGCAGTGCGCTGGGTGGTCACAGTAATGGCCTGATCGGGGGACACATGGGACGTCCTGGACGCCCCAAGGATCCCCACGTCTGGCCCTTCACAGTGCAGCCCAAGGGGAACAGCCTCAAGCTGTGTGACCGAAGGCAACACCACCTGGAGCTGTGCTTGAAGGGTTACGAACTCAGCTCGCATCTCAACACGGCAATCATAGTCCATATCCATACCAAAGACTGCAAAACTATATACGACACAGTTATGAGAAAGGAACACTGTGACTAATAAGCACACAAACACACGAGACATTAAAAAGTTGAACTAGTATCCACACAAGTAACTGAAAATAAGTTGCACCTATTTGTTGGTTTATGGACATGTACTATTCAACGTATCTACAAGGAACGGTGTACCACTTGAAGCCATGTGCGCGTAAAAGGGTTCTAACTGTAGGAGACAGGAGAAATGTGTCACTCTTCATCAATGTCAATCGGTTTCAAACCTGATGGTAATTGCTGCTGTCAGTGAATGCAGATGTATTCCAACAAGTTAACGTGTGAGCGAAGGGACCAGCATGTAACGGACATTTGGAATCGCGTACCTCACAAAAGGCCTTTGCTCCAAGTGACTATAAACTGCCAGACAACGTGGAAAGTGGACAGCAGCTGACTTCAGGCGATTAGTCTGGTCCACGAGTCAAGGTGAAGTCTTTCCGAATGATAGAAGGGCCCGAGTGCAAAGTCGGCCCAGTGAGACATTTAAGCTGCAGTTCTTGGAGGATTTAGTTCTGACTGGAGGTAGATCTGTCATGTTTTGGGAGTATTTTTCGTACCATGACTGGAGACGTCTCATCCATGATATCATGGACATGATACGGTGTATTTTTTTCAACATTCTCAGTGATCAAATGTTGTTCTTTTTTTCCTCTGGTTCTGAGTCAAATGGAAACCTTGAACCAGAGACTGCGAATGTTCTGTGACAAGCTAGGCTGTAACTTCCTGGACCTGGGTCATAGGCTGAGAACAGTAGCATCCCACTAAATGGGTCTGGTGTTCACTACACATCAGAGTCTGCTACTCAGGTAGCTGATTTGTGTGTGAGGTTCACACAAGGAAGTATATATGCAGACTGAAGCGACGAATGAAAATGTGTACCAAGGCTAGGATTCGAACCCTGGTCTCCTGCTCATTAGACAATTGTACTAACCACTACGCCGCCCTGGCACAGTGCCTTTGCGCAAGTGCACAGGCTGCCCTACCATGCCTCCCTCCTCAATCCTAATTCTGATTCACGCTTCAGCCCATTTGATATTTCCCCTAAACTCGTACGTCATTGCAGGGGCTCCCCAACTGTACTGAAATAGCACCTCAGCATCGAACGAAACGGGTGATCTTGCTTGAAACCCAGGCATAGGTGCTCTAATCAAATAAAACTTCGTCTCTTCAGTCTGCATACATACATCATAAATGTTTAAGACTCGAAAAGGTTTCTGAAACCATATAATTTCATTAATTCACACATGCGTTTTTTTAGCTTAGGTGACTCTCCATCCAGTCCCGATAATAATGGTTCTGGGAGACGTGGAAGTATCAATGTAAGATCCAAAGAAACAGATCCTTGTGGTTAACTGCCGAAGCATTCGCTACGAAGTGCCAGAGTTTCAAAAAAATGGTTGAAATGGCTCTGAGCACTATGGGACTCAACTGCTGAGGTCATAAGTCCCCTAGAACTTAGAACTACTTAAACCTAACTAACCTAAGGACACCACACACATCCATGCCCGAAGCAGGATTCGAACCTGTGACCATAGCGGTCACGCGGTTCCAGGCTGTAGCGCCCAGAACCGCACGGCCACTCCGGCCGGCTACCAGAGTTTCAAGTAGTCCTAAAAAAGCAGTGGAGCTCACGTAATACTAGGTACAGAAAGCTGGTAAAAACCCGAAATTAAAAGTAGGGGGATCTTTTTGGGAAAAATTTAAGCCTATATCGAAAGTATAGGCTAAAGAAAAATGGGAATTATGTATTTGTCGCAGTAGACAAGAAAGTAAAATCCACGAGAATGAAAACTGAAGCAGCATGCGAGATTGTTTGGGCAAGACACAGTATCATGGGTGATCATGAAATTGTAGCTGGATCTTTCTATCGACCACTAAACTCACATTCTAATGTAAGCGAAAACTTTGAAGAAAGCTCACAACGCTATTACTTAAGTTCCCCAGTCATGCAGTAATCATCAGACGAGACTGTAATCATCCAACAGATAGATGGGATAGCTAGAGTTTAACTAGTTGCTGGGCGTTACAAGACGTATTGTGAAACATAACTAAATGCCTTCTCTAGAAACTCCGTAGGACACATGGTTCGGAACCCTATTCATGATGGATATATATTTGATATTATGACAACACAAAGACCCGACATCTTTCAGGACGTTCACATCGAAATTGGCATCAATGACCATGACGTAAATGTGGCAAGAATGATTAGCAAAATACAATGCGTAACTAAAACAAGTAGGAAGACTTATAAGTTCAGTAAACTAGATACAGAAACGGTAGTGTCATATCTTAATGAGGAACTTCAAACTTTTAGTTCAGGACAGGAGCATGTGGAGGAGATCTGGCTCACTTCCAAAAGAATAGCTGACTATGTACGTAATAGATATGTAACTAATAAAACAGTGGCAGGTCCCCCCCATAGTATACGGTCACTGTGAAGAAACTCCTAAACACAAGGAGACTACTACATAACAAGTGTAAAACACAACATAGGGCTATAGATAGAGAGTTGCTGTATGAAACGCTTTTAGCTATCAAAAGAGCAACGCTTAAAGGCTTTAATGGCTACCGTAGCGGAATATTGTCAAATGATCTTTCACCATATCCAAATAACTTGTGGTCATATGTAAGGGTTGTTAGTGGCACAAAAATTAGTATCCAATCGCTTGTGGATGATACAGGAACCGAAACTTGGGTAGCAAAGCATCAACATCTACATCTAGAGATTACTCTGCAATTCACAACCACGCACCTGGCAGAGGGGTCAGCGAACCACCTATAAGCTATTTCTCTGTCGTTGCACTCTCCAACAGCGCGCGAGAAAAACGAACACACAAATCTTCACCTGTGAACTCTGATTTGACTTACTTTATTTTAATGATCTGTCCTCCATATGTAGGTGAGTACCAAGAAATATCTTCACTCTCTGAGGAGAAAGTAGTTGATTGAAATTTCATGATAAGGCCCTGTTGCAGCCAGAAACGCTTTTCTTTTTCGACTGCCACCCCAATTCGTGTTTCATATCCGTAGCTCTCTCCCCTATTTCACATGAATACAAAACGAGTTGCCCTTCTTTGAACTTTTTCGGTGTGCTCCGTCAATCCTGTCTAATGTGGATCCCATACTGCACAGAAATGCTCCAGAAGAGGGGGGATAAGCGTAGTGTAAACAGTCTCTTTAGTAGAGATGTTACATTTTCTAAATGTTCTTCCCATAAATCGCAATCTTTGATTTGCTTCGCCCACAACATTATCTATGTGATCGTTCCAGTTTAATTTATTTGTAACTGTAATCTTAATTGTGTAGTTGATTTTACAGCCTGTATATTTGTATGATTTGTCGTGTGACTGAAATCTAGTGGCTTCCTTTTAGTGACTTCATACTTTTAATTATTTAAAGTCAAATGCCAATTTTTGCACCATACAGATATCCTAAATCATTTTGAAATTCGTTTTGATCATCTGATGACTTTACAAGACGGTAAATGACAGCATAATATGGAAATAACTTGGGAGAGCTGCGCAGATTGTTTCCTAAATCGTTTATGTAGATCAGAAACAGCAGAGAACCTATAACACTTCCTTGGGGAACGCTAGATGTAGCTTCCATTATACTCGATGACTTTCTGTCAGTTACTATGAACTGTGACCCTACTGACAGGAAATCACGAATACAGTCACACAACTGAGACGATACTTCATAGGTAAGCAATTTAATTAGAAGTTGCTTGGGAGGAACGGTGTCAAAATCTTCTGGAACTCTGTTCCCTCATTCCAATCAAAATTTTATCAGACCTAATCACAGTCAGCATACATTTCGGCATATTTTTTTGAAAACCAGTACTGTAACCTAAGAACTGCTAGTCAAAGAGTGAAATAGGGAATCTTTGTTTACAAAACGCATTAATTTAACTACAGAAATGCTATGGAAAGAAGAAAAACTCGATAATATCATATTAGGCTTTAAAAAGTTGTGAGGATCTACGTAACAAAACGATGATAAACGCTTATTAATTGCAGATGACTTGCTGAAAGGCAATAATTGTAGCTGTGCAGCAAATACCAGATAGGCTTGTGACCACCAACACGTAATAGTAAGGTATATATTTATTCTTCATGTTAATATTTCTGTCAATACTTATACTAATGTAAATATTATTATCTCAAAAAGATGATAATGTCATAACCCAAAAATTCGTAGTATGTTGTTCAACAGATAATAAATAAAACCCAGTAAAGATGGAGAATCTTCCCGAAACACGTATGAGAATAAAATAAGAAACATAAGGCAGAACCACATTTCCGTATGACTTATTAGGAAACAAATGCGGTCAAGGAAAGAGCTTCGACCACAAAATGATTACAATAAAGAACTAATCGTGTATTTTCTATGTATTCATGTTGGCTATTTGTCAATAAATCGTTTTCTCCGAGGTTATTCATAAGGTCCGAACACAGTATATGTTCCAAAGTCTTATTACAAATCGACATTAGTGATATGGATCTGTAATTTAGCAGAAATCTCCTTTTTTCTTTTTTCGGTACTGGTGTGACGTTTGTAACTTTCCAGTCTTTAGGTACGGATCTTTCTACGAGAGAGCGGTTATGCATAATCGCTAAGTATGATGCTATTGCATCAGCATACTCTGAAAGGAACCTGAATTGTATACAATCTGGATTGGAGGCCTTGCCTGTCTTAAGTATTTTAAGCTGCTTCGCTACGACGAGGATATCTAGTTCTAAATTCCTCATGTTGGCAGATGTTCTTGATTCGAATTATGGAATATTTACTTCGTCGTATTTTGAGAAGGAATTCCGGAAAACCGTATTTACTAACTCTGCTTTAGTGGCACAGTCATCAATAACATCACCCGTGTCATCGCACAGTGAAGGTATCGATTGCGTCCTGCCACTGGCGTACTTTACATACAACCAGTATCTCTTTGGATTTTCTGCTAGATTTCGAGACAGAGTTTTGTAGTGAAAACTGTTAAAAGCATTTCACATCGAAGTTCACGCTAAATTTTGAGCTTCTGTTAATCTTCGCCAATCTCGGGGATTTTACGTTCCTTTAAATGTGGCATACTTTTTTCGTTGCTTCTGCAACAGTGTTCTGACAAGTTTGATGTACCATGGGAAGTCAAAACCATCTCTTATTAATTTATTTGGTATATATCTCTCAGCTGCAGTCGATACTATTTCTTTGAATTTAAACACATCTGGTCTCCGCTTTCATGGTCAGATTGGAAGGAATGGAGACTGTCTCTTAGGACGGCATCAAGTGAATTTTTATCTGCTTTTTTTTTTAAATACATGTATTTTGCGTTTATTTTTGGTATGGTTGGATGTTATGTTATTCAGTCTATCTGCAAAAACCCTGTGGTCACTGATCCCTGTATCTGTCATGAAGCTCCCTATTTGTTCACGGTTAGTGTTGCTAAGAGGTCAAGTTTGTTTTCGTAACCATTTAAAGCAAAACCAGAAGTGCTTAATTTCTGTTTCAGATTTCCCGTTACAAAGGAAAACACAGGAGTATTGTCCCAATTTAATTCTTGCACCAGTGAAAAGTTGACTGAAACAGATATTAGTATCAATGGCGTTGAGAAAGAGCTGAAATCATTAAAACTGAACAAAGTGCCAGGGCAGATGGAAAGTCTGTCAGATTTATACTGAATTTATGGCTGAGGTAGCCGTTTTTTTAATTGTAATGTATCGTAGATCCCTCGAACAAAAAACTGTGCCCAGTAGGGGGAAGAAAGCACATGTCACACCCGTCTACAAGAAGGGAACAGAAGTGAGCCACAAAACCACCGTCCAGTATCTTAGACACCCATTTGTTGTAGGATCTTGGAACATATTCTGTGCTGAAAGCTAATGGGGTATTTCGAACATATAGACTTCCTCCATTCCAACCAACATAGATTCCGACATCATCCGTCATGTGAAATCCAGCTCGCAATGTTCTCACGTGAACTACTGAAAGCTATGGGTCAAGACAGTCAGTTTGATGCAGTATTTCTCGATCTCCGAAAAGCATATGATTCGGTAACCCATCTACGCTTATTATCAAAGTACGATCGTGTGGGGTATAAGCGAAATTTGTGTCTGGATTTTAGTAGGGAGGGCGCAGCAAGTTATCTAGGATGGAGTGTGCCCCAGGGAAATGTGTTAGCACCCATTCCGTTTTTTTCGTGTGCTAATGACATAGCGGGCAATTTTAATAGTAAACCCAGAATTTTGACAGATTATGTAGTTATCTGTAATGAAGTACTGTCTGAAAGAAGCTGTAAAAGTATACAGTTAGACCTTGATAAGATTTCAAAGTGGTGCAATGATTACGTTAAATGTTCAGTAATTTTAACTTGGGCACTTCACAAACAGAAAAAAGTGTTGTATCCTATGAATACAACATCAGTGAATCACAGCTGGAATCGATGAACTCACACAAGTACCTGAAGGTTAACACTTAATAGGGACCTGAGAAGGAATGACCACATAGGCTTGGTTGTGGGTAAAGCTGGTATCAGACTTCAGTTTATTGTTAGAATGCTAAGGAAATTGCTTACAAATCACTAGTGTGACCCATCCTACAATATTGCTCAAATGTGTGGAACCCGTACCAGATAGGACTAACAGAGGATATTGTAGGTATACAGAGAAGGGCAGCGCGAATGATCACAGGTTTGTTTGGTCTGCAGGAAAGAGTAACAGAGATGCTGAAGAAAACGAATTGGTAGACACTTGAATATTGACCCAAACTATCCCGAGAAAGCCTACTTACAAAGTTTCAAGAACTGGCTTTAAATGACGATCCTACGAACATACTAAAACTACTACGTACCACTCCCACAGGGAGTGCGCACGGAGACATTTAAGCAATCTGAAATGGAAATTAAAACACGTACAGCCGTCCCTCTTGCAAGTAATTTATTTACGCAACCAATTTCAGTGTTCCATTACACCATTTTTAGGCTCCTTGACCAAAGTAAAGTGGGGGGAGTCCAATTTCCTGTGCAGTCATAAGAGATGCCAATATTAAGTAACCGGTGTCAGCAGATCTCTGGTTTACACGACACTATCCCTTCACTCATTTACCGACGACTGTCTGGACAACGTTCAGTTCATTCAGTTGACTTTCGTCTTTGTACGTTCTTTTCTCAACATTGTACTCGCAATCGTTGGTTGATGAGCGAAGGGATAGTGTCGTGTAAACCAGAGATCTACGGATACCGGTTACTTAATAATGGCTCCTCTTATGATTGTACCCGACATTGGATTCCTCCCAATTTACGTTTGTCAAGAGGCCGGAAGACGGAGTAATGGAACACCGAAATTGGTTGCGTAAATAAATTAAGTGCAAATGAGACGGCAGCAAGTATCTTAATTTCATTGTAACCACGAATTACAAGGGTGGACACTTAAAGACCTAAGCAATAACTCTTCCTGCTATTCGCACGTGAATGGAACGGGAAAAGCCCTAATAACTAGTACAATGGGACGTAATTTCTGAAGTGCACTCCGCAGTCATTTGTGGAATGTGGAACCACACATGTGATCAAAAGTAATTTATTTACATCCAAAAAACATACGTTTTTCATATTAGGTGCATTGGGCTGTCACCTACTGCCAGGTACTCCATATCAGCTACCTCAGTAATCGTTAAACATCATGAGAGAGCAGAATGGGGCGCTCCGCGGAACTCACGGACTTCGAACGTGGTAAGGTGATTGGGTGTCACTTGTGTCATACGTCTGTACGCGCGATTGCCACGTTCCTAAACACTCCTAGGTCTACTGATGTGATAGTGAAGTGGAAACGTGAAGGGACACGTACAGCACAAAAGCGAACAGGCCGACCTCGTCTGTTGACTGACAGAGACCGCCGACAATTGAAGAGGGTCGTAATGTGTAATAGGCAGACATCTGTCCAGACCATCACACAGGAAATCCAAACTGCATCACGATCCACTGCAAGTACTATGACAGTTAGGCAGGAGGTGAGAAAACGTGGATTTCATGGTCGAGCGGCTGCTCATAAGCCACACATCACGCAGGTAAATGTCGAAAGACGCCTCACTTGGTGTAAGGAGCGTGAACATTGGACGATTGAACAGTGGAAAAACGTTGTATGGAGTGACGAATCACGATACACAATGTGGCGATCCGATGGCTGGGTGTGGGTACGGCGAATGCCCGGTGAACGTCTCTGCCAGCGTGTGTAGTGCCAACAGTAAAATTCGGAGGCGGTGGTATTATGGTGCGGTCGTGTTTTTCATGGAGGGGTCTTGCACCCCTTGTTTTTTTGCCTGGCACTATCACAGCACAGGCCTACATTGATGTTGTAAGCACCTTCTTGCCTCTCACTGTTGAACAGCAATTCGGGGATGGCGATTCCATCTTTCAGCTCAGTCGAGCACCTGCTCATAATGCACGGCCTGCGGCGGAGTGGTTACACGACAGTAACATACTGTAATGGACTGGCCTGCACAGAGTCCTGACCCGAATCCTATAGAACACCTTTGGGATGTTTTGGAATGCCAACTTCGTGTCAGGCCTCAACGACCGCCATCCATACCTCTCCTCAGTGCAGCACTCCTTGAAGAATGGGATGTCATTCCTCAAGAAACCTTCCAGCACCTGACTGAACGCATGCGTGCGAGAGTGGAAGCTGTCGTCAAGGCTAAGGGTGGACCAACACCATATTGAATTGCAGCATTACCGATGGAGAGCGCCCTGAACTCTTAAGTCATTTTCAGCCAGATGTCCGTATACTTTTGATCACACAGTGTAGATGTTGACGTACATGTTCATGACGTGTGTGATGTGGACACTCCTGTCACTGAAAGTAACAGCAGTGTTCACGGGGCTGCACGAATTATTTGGTTATGTGACGAAAACCAAGGTACGCTATGGCACCTCGGCTGATTCGGTTAATCACGGAATTTTAATACCTTAGAAAATACCTGCGCCAGTTTGGAACAGCAGGTGAAACTTAGCAATCAACATCCCCGCAATTTGGTAGCTGTATGGGTTCTAATCGTGAGCGAGCTGATGTTGTATCTTACTTAGCGAATTAATGCCATTATCAAGGCTACACGTTTTAGCGTGATTTCTCCTGAAGTTGACAAATTTTTGTGCTGCGTTATTACATATTTAAAAGATTCAACGATTTGCTATGTCGTGAAACCAGAATCCCTGTAGAGCTGCTTCAGCAAGCAGTCGGGATCCGATACAGCTCGTTTAGTGAATGAGTGACGTGTCTTTTTGCTGCGTAACATACCCTGGCAACGGGAAAATCTATACAAGGCGCTCGATAAATACGCGGCCTGTTTGTTCGCCAAGTAATATATCCAGGCAACGGCAAAATGTGTACATGCGTGACAGAAACGCATGCCATATGTTAGATACATGTAACACGGAGTCGTCCGATACTTTTAGGCAATTAATTACGCTTTTTACATATTGGAGCCTACCCAAATCCCCTGCGTCTAATTGGTGTGTACTAAGTGTAATTGTGGACAAATTCTGGCCTACCGTTGCTATTTATGTCTTTGTTTCCCTCTTTTGCGCCTCCATTTGATTAGGAGATTTAATAAAGTGCACTGTAAGTCAGCAGTAATATACAAGCCATTTAGATGCAATGTTTGTATCAGTCTTGTATCACTGACGGCCACAGTCGTTAATTGTGTTAGATTTCCCTTTGCTTCAACCCTAAAAGTATTATCTTGAGGATCTATTAAACGAAGTAATACTACATAATGTCTGCAGCGGAATGAAATTCATAACTGACTTGTATCAAGAAATGGCAACATGTTCTTACATTTGGAAGCTTCGGAGTACCTGCTATAGTTATGACTGACTTAATCGTTGCTTTTTGGCGAAACAGCGTGACAGTACGATCATTCAACAGAAGCCATTACATATTATACTTCTTCTAGTGTTAGACGGTTAAAGGCTCAGGTGGAACTGGACGAACAATTAAAACAAGCAGTATTCAATGTTGTTACAGCCTTTGGTTTCAGTAGTGAAATTTCGTCAAATTCCAGAACTCTGCACTGAAAACCAGTGCAAATTTGCGGAATGAATCATTCACTGTGCGGTGCAAGTGATGAAAGTGCTGTTTTGGAACTTCTTGACCGTTTTAAAATTTCGCACATTTTACATAATTAGAGACCATTTGCAGCGTGCTATCTGCGAGGTCTACATCTACATCTACATTTACATTTATACTCCGAAAGCCACCCAACGGTGTGTGGCGGAGGGCACTTTACGTGCCACTGTCATTACCTCCCTTTTCTGTTTCAGTTGCGTATGGTTCGCGGGAAGAACGACTGTCTGAAAGCCTCCGTGTGCGCTCGAATCTCTCTAATTTTACATTCGTGATCTCCTCGGGAGGTATAAGTAGGGGGAATCAATATATTCGATACCTCATCCAGAAACGCACCCTCTCGAAACCTGGCGAGCAAGCTACACCGCGATGCAGAGCGCCTCTCTTGCAGAGTCTGCCACTTGAGTTTGCTAAACATCTCCGTAACGCTATCACGGTTACCAAATAACCCTGTGACGAAACGCGCCGCTCTTCTTTGGATCTTCTCTATCTCCTCCGTCAACCCGATCTGGTACGGATCCCACACTGATGAGCAATACTCAAGTATAGGTCGAACGAGTGTTTTGTAAGCCTCCTCCTTTGTTGATGGACTACATTTTCTAAGGACTCTCCCAATGAATCTCAACCTGGTAACCGCCTTACCAACAATTAATTTTATATGATCATCCACTTCAAATCGTTCCGCACGCATACTCCCAGATATTTTACAGAAGTAACTGCTACCAGTGTTTGTTCCGCTATCATATAATCATGCAATAAAGGATCCTTCTTTCTATGTATTCGCAATACATTACATTTGTCTATGTTAAGTGTCAGTTGCCACTCCGTGCACCAAGTGCCTATTCGCTGCAGATCTTCCTGCATTTCGCAATAATTTTCTAATGCTGCAACTTCTCTGTATACTACAGCATCATCCGCGAAAAGCCGCATGGAACTTCCGACACTATATACTAGGTCATTCATATGTATTGTGAAAAGCAATGGTCCCATAACACTCCCCTGTGGCACGCCAGTGGTTACTTTATCGTCTGTAGACGTCTCTCCATTGATAACAACATGCTGTGTTCTGTTTGCTAAAAACTCTTCAATCCAGCCACACAGCTGGTCTGATATTCCGTAGGCTCTAACTTTGTTTATCAGGCGACAGTGCGGAACTGTATCGAACGCCTTCCGGAAGTCAAGGAAAATAGCATCTACCTGGGAGACTGTATCTAATATGTTCTGGGTCTCGTGAACAAATAAAGCGAGTTGGGTCTCACACGATCACTGTTTCCGGAATCCATGTTGATTCCTACAGAGTAGATTCTGGGTTTCCAAAAACGAAATGATACTCGAGCAAAAAACATGTTCTAAAATTCTACAACAGATCGACGTCAGAGATATAGGTCTATAGTTATGTGCATCTGCTCGATGACCCTTCTTGAAGACTGGGACTACCTGTGCTCTTTTACAATCATTTGGAACCTTCCGCTCCTCTAGAGACTTGTGGTACACGGCTGTTAGAAGGGGGGCAAGTTCTTTCGCGTACTCTGTGTAGAATCGAATTGGTATCCCGTCAGGTCCGGTGGACTTTCCTCTGTTGAGTGATTCCAGTTGCTTTTCTATTCCTTGGACACTTATTTCGATGTCAGCCATTTTTTCGTTTGTGCGAGGATTTAGAGAAGGAACTGCAGTGCGGTATTCCTCTGTGAAACAGCTTTGGAAAAAGGTGTTTAGTATTTCAGCTTTACGCGTGTCATCCTCTGTTTCAATGCCATCATCATCCCGGAGTGTCTGGATATGCTGTTTCGAGCCACTTACAGATTTAACGTAAAACCAGAACTTCCTAAGATTTTCTGTCAAGTCGGTACATAGAATTTTACTTTCGAATTCACTGAACGCTTCACGCATAGCCCTCCTTACGCTAACTTTGACATCGTTTAGGTTCTGTTTGTCTGAGAGGTTTTGGCTGCGTTTAAACTTGGAGTGAAGCTCTCTTTGCTTTTGCAATAGTTTCCTAACTTTGTTGTGGAACCACGGTGGGTTTTTCCCGTCCCTCACAGTTTTACTCGGCACGTACCTGTCTAAAACGCATTTTACAATTGCCTTAAACTTTTTCCATAAATACTCAACATTGTCAGTGTCGGAACAGAAATTTTCGTTTTGATCTGTTAGGTAGTCTGAAATCTGCGTTCTATTACTCTTGCTAAACAGATAAACCTTCCTCCCTTTTTTTATATTCCTATTAACTTCCGTATTCAGGGATGCTGCAACGGCCTTATGATCACTGATTCCCTGTTCTGCACTTACAGATTCGAAAAGTTGGGGTTAGTTAGTTATCAGTAGGTCCAAGATGTTATCTCCACGAGTCGGTTCTCTGTTTAATTGCTCGAGGTAATTTTCGGATAGTGCACTCAGTAGAATGTCACTCGATGCTCTGTCCCTACCATCCGTCCTAAACATCTGAGTGTCCCAGTCTATATCTGGTAAATTGAAATCTCCAACTAAGACTATAATATGCTGAGAAAATTTATGTGAAATGTATTCCAAATTTTCTCTCAGTTGTTCTGCCACCAATGCTGCTGAGTCGGGAGGTCGGTAAAAGGAGCCAATTATTAACCTAGCTCGGTTGTTGAGTGTAACCTCCACCCTTAATATTTCACAGGAACTATCCACTTCTACTTCACTACAGGATACACTACTACTAACAGCGACAAACACGCCATCACCGGTTGCATGCAATCTATCATTTCTAAACACCGTCTGTGCCTTTGTAAAAATTTCGGCTGAAATTATCTCTGGCTTCAGCCAGCTTTCTGTACCTATAACGATTTCAGCTTCGGTGCTTTCTATCAGCGCTTGAAGTTCCGGTACTTTACCAATGCAGCTTCGACAGTTTACAATTACAAAGGTCCTGCGCAGTTTCACTGTCGTACCTACGGTTCTCGACCTACAGATTCGTCAGTGGTATAGACCACCCAGCGACTTATTTGTGATTGATAGTGAAAAAACGATACTCATACACTATAATTATTAATCCTTACGAAAAGTGTCGGTAATCGTATAATCCGAACTTAATGAAAGTGTATATCGTACTGTGATAAATATGACAGCTCATTTTGTTGTTACCTAATTGATAAATCGACGACTGATTACAGCCTCATCGGAGTCCATTATGGAGTGAAAAATGTATATTATTCAATGCAGTGAAATATGTGAATTGAGACTGAAACGGACAATGGGTTTCTCCTCGAATCGATCGAAGCCGGAGCCGTCATGTTCATAGTTTGTTAGATGACAGTTGTTTGACAAATTGTCATTTTTTCCATGGAGAAACTGTGTAAATTACGCCTGTTGGCATTTTTTTCATATGTTAAACTACCACAAGAGTATTGTTGTCCCATAGGTTTGCAAATCCTCTAAATTGCCGACTAATTTAACAATAAATTTTTTTCAACATTCTGTGTCAAAGTACGCAAAGGCGTCAGCACTTAACCTGGAGGTGGTTCCGTGGAATCTTCGTGGTGGAAAGTACTTGTAGCACCATTATATGGTAGGAAAGATTGAGATAATGATGTGACTCATGATGACCAGACATGCAACAGTGACCAGATTTCAATTCCAAAAAGCTCTTTATTGTTTCAAAGAGTGAGGGCAGACATTCTATTGGTGCACGTTCCTCTGGATGGGACTAGGAAACGTCACACAAGATATGTGACTGACTCGAAGACATGTGGACTTGCAGAACTTAGTTCGATATACGAGGGTCGCAACTTTAATAGTGACAACTATTTATTTACAGCTCGTACAAAAGAGAGAGATATGTGTTTCAAAGTTTTACTTACCTTCAAAGTAGTCACCAGCATTGTGTATAACATGCTGCCAGCGATGTGGAAGTCGTAGGATACTCTTAGCAGTGCCAGTTGTGTTTGAAGCGAAGTTTAGAAATCGAGTTGAACTTACGACGGCTTAAGTCAGGGGAGTGCAGTAGATGGTATAGCACTTAGCAGCCCCCATCAGTCAAACAAATCAGTAACAGCTTGCATTGTACGTGCTTGAGCAGTGTCCTGCAGAAAGTGTCATCACTTCTGTCTCTGTGCTGTTCATTTTTGCAACACAACCTACGACCAGCTTAGAGACAGACGGAAGCACTTCACGGCATTCGCTTCAGAACTGCTATAAATTCGTCGGGCAATAGACAGCGCCGCTCGAACTGTCAACACAACTGGCACTGCTAAGAGTATCTCGACCTCCCCTCCCCGCCCCCTCCGGCTAAGTTGTGCTTAAGTAGTGGGGGGAGGGGGGATAAAAATGTAGCCCAAAGGGGTACATTTGCGGTTTTACGATTATATCTCGTAAAGCACTCACAATATCAAAAACATGGTCCTATTAAAAGTTATAGGACATTCAGTTCTGCATTGAACGAAATCAGACGCATATTTTTTGGATCAACAATTCCCACACTAGCTCTCATCTTCCGATGTAAGAGTGATTTCAGAGTGTCGTAGGACCGTTGCTATCCACAATATACATAAATGACCTTGTGGATGACATAGGAAGTTCACTGAGGCTTTTTGCGGATGATGCTGTGGTATATCGAGAGGTTGTAACAATGGAAAATTGTACTGAAATGCAGGAGGATATGCAGCGAATTGACGCATGGTGCATGGCAATTGAATCTCAATGTAGACGAGTGTAATGTGCTGCGAATACGTAGAAAGAAAGATCCCTAATCATTTAGCTACAATATAGCAGGACAGCAACTGGAAGCAGTTAATTCCATAAATTATCTGGGAGAACGCATTAGGAGTGATTTCAAATGGAATGATCATATAAAGTTGATCGTCGGTAAAGCAGATGCCAGACTGAGATTCATTGGAAGAATCCTAAGGAAATGCAATCCGAAAACAAAGGAAGTAGGTTACAGTACACTTGTTCGCCCACTGCTTGAATACTGCTCAGCAGTGTGGGATCCGTACCAGATAGGGTGGCTAGAAGAGATAGAGAAGACCCAACGGAGAGCAGCGCGCTTCTTCGTTACAGGATCATTTAGTAATCGCGAAAGCGTTACGGGGATGATACATAAACTCCAGTGGAAGGCTCTGCAGGAGAGACGCTCAGTAGCTCGGTACGGGCTTTTGTTGAAGTTTCGAGAACATACCTTCACCGAGGAGTCAAGCAGTATATTGCTTCCTCCTACGTATATCTCACGAAGAGACCATGAGGATAAAATCAGAGAGATTAGAGCCCACACAGAAGCATACCGACAATGCTTCTTTCCACGAACAATATGAGACTGGAATGGAATGGAGAACCGATAGAGGTACGCAAGGTACCCTCCGCCACACACCGTCAGGTGGCTTGCGGAGTATGGATATAGATGTAGATGTAGATTCTGTATGTGTACAGGAGATCGTCTAGACATTCTAACTGCTGGTTTTTTAATAGATTAAAACGAAGAAAGTATGTATGAGCCGGTCCTCGAGTAATGAATTTTAAGTAACATTTATTACAGTGTATTTATTTCCAGTCAATAGAATTTTCGCCAGACGCGGAAAAATTTCCTGGTTTACCCCAGACAGTTGTATAAAAGTCCCTCCAGGACGCCTCTGGACGTCCCCTTCAAAACTAGAACCAATCGGGGGATACTTGGACGTATTACAGACCTAGTGGGGGGTATAAAGGTGTAAGGACATTTAAAGAAGAAAGGAACCTTGCCTCGTTTTAGCTACAGTTTGCATTCCGTTTTCTAGAAAATGTGTGATGTTGTCCACAAATGAAAAATCATTTGAATCTAGCCCGTAAACACTTATTCAGCAATTTATTTGGGTCGAAGGTAAATATCTTGTACATAAAATTATGTCACCGGCTACATGCGTACAAAAAATGGTTCAAATGGCTCTGAGCACTATGGGACTTAACATCTATGGTCATCAGTCCCCTATAACTTAGAACTACTTAAACCTAACTAACCTAAGGACATCACACACATCCATGCCCGAGGCAGGATTCGAACCTGCGACCGTAGCAGTCGCGCGGCTCCGGACTGAGCGCCTAGAACCGCTAGACCACCGCGGCCGGCAGCTACATGCGTACAAATTACACCCATGCGCACAATGCTGTTTACGTATCACAGTCTGTGAAAAGAAGCTTGTGTAGTACTACACGGGTATGAAGAAGCACTACTAATATTCATACAATGGTACTTCAATTTCACAGTTAAGCCTATCTCAATAGAGGATTGTAAACAGTCTGTAACAGTGTAACCACATTCACACCCTTCTAGCAGCCTGGGAGCGACAATTGCACTTCTCCTGACCTCTAGTGCATTCAGTTCTCGGCGGAAACAGTAGATCGTTTTGGTGCTGTTAAATCATTAGTCTTGACTGCGCATATCATCAGTAATATTGTTGTTGCGACATTTGCTGTAGCTTTTAGTTCAGTTATTCGTCCGTGTTTATTAATAGTGTGTTCGCGTTGTAGTGAATGAGCTTTGTGTTTGCTGTCTGGACCAAACTGCAAAAACGATGAGATTCTTGGGAATTTTGCACAAAAACTGAAAGAGATGTTGCGGTCTGTATGATCTGTAAAAAGCTAATACATTTTCACGGTTCATCCAGTAATCTAATGGACCACTTGAAAAGGAAGCACCATCAGTTCTTAAGCATTGCGACTCTTGGTAATTTGTCAGGAGATACAACAGGCAGTCAACTCGCCCCATTCCCTGCTGGCACCATGCCTACCTCTTCCATCTCTGACTCCACGATGTGCACCGCCTCTTCCTCTGTTGGCACTGAGTTATAACCAACCTTCTAATCGTCCAAATACTGTAGTCCCTCGAGCACCGAGAAAAATATGAAGGCAGGTGACGATTTTTAGTACCGTGTTGTTGCTGATAATACTAAATTTGTGGAACTAATTAAGACACTAGAAAAGCGGTAATTTTTTTCTTCCAGGAAGACCCTGACAAACAGACTGTTAAGTGATTGTTAAATGATTGTTGTTTCGAAATTAAGAGAGTTATTGGCAATATACTGACTGAAACCAAATATGTCGCACTGACTGCGGAAATGTGGAGCAGAATAAATACACATGGGCTTTTGACAGTGACAGCGCACCTTGTTGAGCTGTACAAGCTGCAATCTGCTGTTCTGGCCACTGTGCACATCGCTGATCGGCTCGGTTCTGAAAACATTACCGACAGCATAAAAAAAATTGTTTCTGAATGGGGAATCGGTGACAGTGTTTTCTCTTGTTACTGATACCGCCAGGGTTATGGTGGATGTAGCAAGGAAAATGAATGTTGTTCATTTGGGATGCGCTGTTCACATAGTTAATTTAGTAGTGTCGGATGCGTTCAACCATCCTGAATTACCAACACTAAGCTCCGTGAGACAGAAATGACGCAAAATCATCGGGTTTTTCAAAAGTAGTACAGTAGCCACTGCGAAAGTGGGTGACAAACAAGTTCGGTTGAAACTGACAGTTCGGCTGAACAAAAACCAGGTAAAACTGAAAAAGGAGATGCCCAACAGATGGAACTCTACGTTTCATATGATGCAGTGCGCAGTGTTGGCCAAAGACGCCCTCAAAATGACATTCCCATACGTCAACTGTGAAGTTTTGTCGGCAGATGAGTGGAGCATGCCCTCATCTACTGGAGCCTGTGTTCGAGTTAACAGAAGAACTGTCTGAGGAACAGTTCACAACAGCTCCACTGTAGTCCCATTAGTTCAAGGACAGAGACAAATCCAGCGACTACTGTAGGCACCGTTTTGAGAAAAAAATCTACCGAAGGCCGTGTCGAAATGGATGACGCTTTATGAAGAAGACAGCACCGGAATTTGTCAAAAAGTTACTGTTTTGAACCCTCGGTTCAAAAACTGTGGTTTTACAGCAGCTGAAAGTGCTGAAAACGTCGTGAGTGAGCTGATAGCGGAGCTTATCCAAACTACAAACAGTGGCAGAGTTGCAGTTCGTAGTTTGGCGACTCAAATAGAAGATGGCGAAACACATGTTAAGAAGACTGTGATAACCGGGACCCTTTTTTATAGAACAGAAAAACAAAAATGAATCAGCATCAGCGGAACTTACAAATGTGCAGGAGGACATGCGGCTCTACTTGTCAAAAAAGCTTCTAAACATACACGATGAACCTGATCCACTAAGATTTGGAAGAAGCACCACGGATCCATGCCATCGTTGTATGACGCTGCCTTAAGGTATTTGGGCATGCCGGCCACTTAGACCTCCTCGGAGCGAGTTTTTTCGAAGACCGTACACGTTTGCACAGAAAAGAGGAACCGGTTGAAATCGAAGAACGTGGACAAGATGGTGTTTTTAAATGATAATCAAAAGTACGCAGTTAAATAAACAAGCTACTGCACCACCATCTGATAGCTACGGTTTGGTTAAAATTGTTAAGATTTCTATTGTACCTGAAATGTATTTAAATAATATGTTACGCTTTCAGTAAAAATCAGTACATGCTTATGCTTTTTGTGTTTTATGAAATCAATCAGAAGTACATAAAAAACCTGATGTTGCAGAATTATAACCTTCCCCTAAGCCAGGTAACTGAAGTATAATTGTGCTCATAGTGACACTGAGCAATTGCGCTCACAGCTTATTACAATATTGGTACAAGATGTTATAATGTAACTGAATTGAGTATTTTTAAAATCTGTCTGTTCGCTGTGTGCAATACTTGGGAAGGTGAGATCCATCTCAGTTTGATTAGCGTCACTTCGATTCGGTTTTATCAGCCATCCTAAGTGTGGTAACAATTTTCTCCGCACTCGTCTAGGCGAATGCTGGGCTGGTTAACCATTTCAGCCTCATTTACACGAACACAAACGCTTACAACACGAAAAACATATCTACATACTAACACTATTAGACTACGCAACCACATTTCAGCACACATAAGACTGTCAGGTTACCTACCTGGTTTGCATCGTCAAGATTATTGTGTTTCGATTGTTGTTAAGAAGCTGCAAAGCTTGAAACGTATAAATTATTTTTTTTTGTACCGCTTAAATGGAAACAAATAATGCTGCAAGTGATTCTAATGTACCAATAAGCTCGATGAAAATAAAGAACCTTAACTATTATATAAATAGAAGTATTTATGAATCAAAGTTATGTATATGAATGGGACAAATCATGTGACTCAGTAAGACGTGATCCTCAAGATAAATTGAATGCGATATACAGTATCTGCAAGGTGGGTTCATATTATGATACTATATTAATTAAAGAAATTCAAAGGAAACTAACAAATGACGACAAATATGTTTCGCGAAAAAAATACTTCCTACAAGTGCAGTAGATACTTAAAATGCAACTGATCAAGTCACCAATGAAAAAAAAGTATCGTACGAGGTTAATCTTCAGTCACCTCGGCATTTACGGAAACAGGAATTGTCGATGATGGGTGCCAACCGGAGGGAAGAGAAAAAAAGAGCTTCAGTAAATTTAAATTACAAATAATTAAGCAAAAACTTTTTAATATAACACGTTTTTAAAACGTACTATAGCGTATTAAATAATTTCTGCTAGCCCAATATATATTCCTAACGCCATACAGATAGTCCTGAAAAAATGTGCTTGTGAATTTTAACAGCTATGACAATCATCAGGTTACCTTCCATTCAGAAGGCTGTTGCACGCAGCGACTGTTGTATTCAATGAACTGTGGATGGAGCCCGACCAACAGGCATTACATGCATTGATCAAAAATGATAGTGCATTGAGAATGGCTAGTTTTTAGCTGAAATCTGGATTTGCCAATAAAATTTAAAAAGGACGACTGAAAACTGAAATCTATTATTTACAAGCTATGACAATAGTTTAAACGAAAAAATTGAGACGCATGCAATAAGTACTTGGTGCATGAATAGTTCACGTAAGTCGCTAACTGATTTATTGCACTTCAAATGATATGAAATGTTGCGTGATTTTTCTCAACGGCAGCTACTCTCAACATTTCTTACTACTATGTATTGCATACGCCCCACGTTTTCCGTTTTCAATTTTACAAGTACTGTCATCACTACTAAAATTTCTCAAGTACAAATTTTTAAAACTCTCTGTATGGCCTTGGGAATTTGTATGGGGATAGTAGAGATTATTAAGTACTTTTTAGTCCGTTTTAAAAACACATTATATTAAAAAGGTTTTACTTAAACAGTTATTTACTGCTTTTTAGTCTTGTGTTTGTGTAAAGTTTTTCAAATGATTTCAAATGTTTTGATGAGATTACAAGGGAGACATGTAGTTGATTTCACATTTATTTCAGTTTCTCTTCAATCAATATGTTGCTCCCTGCTAGGTATATTTCACGAAAAGAACACGAATCTAAAAATCAGAGTGAATCGAGCTCACATGGAAGGTTGACAACAATCGTTCCTAACTGCGAAACATTGCCGACTGGAACAGGGAGACAGTGAAATAATAGCGGTACAGTAAGTACTCTTCGCCAGCCACCAGAGAAGGAAGAGAATTAATACGCACTGTCGTCCAAGTCTTTAGCTTATGGAGGAGTTAGTTTAAAATCAATTGCAAAATTCGTACCGAACAGACAGACAGGGAAACAAAGTTCCCTCCGCCACGCAGTAGGCTACAAAGGTAGTTACTACTGCAGTATCATCCAGCTTTAAGCTATGTTGAAAGTTTAAAGTCTGTGGCTTAACTGGAATAACGTTCATATAAATTGCAAAATTTGTACCGAGCAAACAGACAAGAAATCGACCTAATTAAAGTGTTAAAAGTTATGGTACATATATATTACTCAAATTTAAAGTGCAACCAACCAAAAATTGATGTTTAACATCAGAAGCACGAAAATTCATATTTAAGTGTGTAAATACATACATTCTGAAAATATTTTCGAAACTACACTACTTATTCACAATTCCTTGAAATAAGATAGTTTGCCTGTAAAAAAGCTGTGAACCTTAGTCATGGTTCATTTATAACCGGAAAGGCTGAAAACGTATGTGAATAAAATCGCTCAAACCCGGAGACTGGGTGAAACCAGTCGTGTAACAGACGCAACTCTCTGTCAGTATCTGCTTTCAGTATTTGCCTGTGGTGACGGTCCACCAACAGTAGCCGGAAGATTTTACCCAGTGGCTCCAATTCTCTGAAAAGCACTGGAAAATGCTCTTTTATTAGTGAATGCGACAAACTTTGGACAATGTTCCGCCATCCAGGGACACCAGTGCAATCCTGAAGAAGATCCCCTCACAAGGATGGAAACTTCGAGGAGTGAAGAAGTTTTAACAGGAATGTGACGCTGCCTGACGACCCGCCAGGGTAGCCGAGAGCGCTAACGCTAAGAATTGGGACTGCCGCGGAGTTAGTAGCGGCGCTTATCAGTCGTGTGCCAGCTGCCGCACAAGCAACAGCATTGGACGCCGCTACGATGACGTACAGACGCTACCGTCGTCGCGCGCGAAGAACAGTTTACAAATCAATAGAAAACATTGAGCTAACGACTTCAGCTGCAGACAAGAAGAAAAATGCCATTAAAAACATTGTTGCAACAGCACTTGTGGATGGTCCATGTATCTTTCATGGTTGCAAAATTAACTTCAGTATAGACAATAATGATACATTTGCACAAGGTAATGGATGGCTGACGGTAGCCATTGTGCGAGGTGGTACTGGTGTCCCCAATGTTCCTGGACTCGGGTAGGCGCGCCAGCCCCGGATAGAATCCGCCCGGCGGATTAACGACGAGGGCCGATGTGCCGGCCAGCCTGGATGTGGTTTTTAGGCGGTTTTCCACATCCCGCTAGGTGAATACCAGGCTGGTCCCCATGTTCCGCCTGAGTTACAAGGCTCGCAAACATCTGAACGCTTTCGCACTATCCCATGGATCACACTCGACGCAGACAGTTGGGGTACACTAATTCTGTCCCAGGGGGTATGGGGTGGCGGCAGGAAGGGCATCCAGCCACCCCTTAACCATTAACATGCCAAATCCGATTAACGATGATTGACCCTGCGTCACTGCGGGACAAGGCTCAAGCGATAGGTAGAAGTGGCGCAGCCTGACAACCCAGAAGATTTTATCATCAACGCATCCTGTCACCAGCTCCTGGTCCTGTGGTTAGCATTGCTGTCTCTCGATCGCGAGGTTCTGCGTTTGATTCCCGGCCTGCTCGAGGATTTTCTTCCCTCGGGAATGAGCATGCGCGCGCGCCCGCGTCTGTGTGTGTGTGTGTGTGTGTGTGCATGCGTGTGTGTGTGTGTGTCTTTACCATTATTTCATCACAATCGGCGCCGAAGTCACCGAAATGAAGTCTCATAAATATGCCTGCAGCAGGTAGCCGAACATCCTAGTACGACTTCCGGCCAATAATGCCATACGCACGTTTCATTTCACTGACATCATTTCAAACTGAATTTTTATCTTACTCCCGGTCCTTTCTTTTATTTCCGTCATTGAGTCTTAGATGTATAGATTGAACAGTAGGGGCGACAGAGTCCATCTCTCTCTTACATCTGTTATAATCCGAGCACTTCGTTCCTGGTGTTCCGTTCTTATTTCCGTCTGTTAGAGCTTTAATATTGATATTACTCTACTTCTCCCAAAATACACCGATTTAACTGAGAGTTTAGAAAATCTTGCACCGTTTCACACTGTGGAATGCATTTCATAGTCCGTCAAATCCTTTGAACACGTGATGTTTCTGAAGTCTGACTGCCAGTTTCAAGGGCAACGTCAGCCCTGCCACTCTGGTGATTTTACCTCTCCTGAAGCCAATCTGATCATCATCTGACACGTCTTAAAATCTGTTTCGCATTCTTCCATTCTTATGCAGATATACAGGGTGGTCCATTGATAATGACCGGGCCAAATATCTCACGAAATAAGCATCAAACGAAAAAACTACAAAGAACGAAACTCGTCTAGCTTGAAGGGGGAAACCAGATGGCGCTATGGTTGGCCCGCTAGATGGCGCTGCCATAGGTCAAACGGATATCAACTGCGTTTTTTAAAATAGAAACCCCCATTTTTTATTACATATTCGTGTAGTACGTAAAGAAATACGAATGTTTCAGTTGGACCACTTTCTACACTTTGTGATAGATGGCGCTGTAATAGTCACAAACGTGTAAGTACGTGGTATCACGTAACATTCCGCCAGTGCGGACGGTATTTTTTTCGTGATAAATTACCCGTCTTAAAATGGACCGTTTACTAATTGAGGAAAAGGTCGATATCGTTTTGATGTGTGACTATTGTGATCAAAATGCCCAATGGGCGTGTGCTATGAATCCTGCTCGGTATCCTGGACGACATCATCCAAGTTTCCGGACCGTTCGCCGGGTAGTTATGTTATTTAAGGAAACAGGAAGTGTTCAGCCACATGTGAAACGTCAACCACGGCCTCCAACAAATGATGATGCCCAAGTAGGTGTTTTAGCTGATGTCGCGGCTAATCCGTACATCAGTAGCAGACAAATTGCACGAGAATCGCGAATCTCCAAAACGTCGGTTTTGAGAATGCTACATCAACATCGATTGCACACGTACAATTTTTCTATGCACCAGGAATTGCATGGCGACGACTTTGAACGTCGTGTACAGTTCTGCCACTGGGCACAAGAGAAATTACGGGACGATGACAGATTTTTTGCACGCGTTCTATTTAGCGACGAAGCGTCATTCATCAACAGCGGTAACCTAAACCGGCGTAATATGTACTGTTGGGCAACGGAAAATCCACGATGACTGCGACAAGTGGAACATCAGCGACCTTGGCGGGTTAATGTATGGTGCGGCATTATGGGAGGAAGGATAATTGGCTCCATTTTTTCGATGGCAATCTAAATGGTACAAGGTATGCTGATTTCCTACTTAATGTTCTACCGATATTACTACAAGATGTTTCACTGCATGACAGAATGGCGACGTACTTACAACATGATGGATGTCCGGCACATAGCTCGCGTGCGGTTGAAGCGATATTGAATAGCATACACTCCTGGAAATGGAAAAAAAGAACACATTGACACCGGTGTGTCAGACCCACCATACTTGCTCCGGACACTGCGAGAGGGCTGTACAAGCAATGATCACACGCACGGCACAGCGGACACACCAGGAACCGCGGTGTTGGCCGTCGAATGGCGCTAGCTGCGCAGCATTTGTGCACCGCCGCCGTCAGTGTCAGCCAGTTTGCCGTGGCATACGGAGCTCCATCGCAGTCTTTAACACTGGTAGCATGCCGCGACAGCGTGGACGTGAACCGTATGTGCAGTTGACGGACTTAGAGCGAGGGCGTATAGTGGGCATGCGGGAGGCCGGGTGGACGTACCGCCGAATTGCTCAACACGTGGGGCGTGAGGTCTCCACAGTACATCGATGTTGTCGCCAGTGGTCGGCGGAAGGTGCACGTGCCCGTCGACTTGGGACCGGACCGCAGCGACGCACGGATGCACGCCAAGACCGTAGGATCCTACGCAGTGCCGTAGGGGACCGCACCGCCACTTCCCAGGAAATTAGGGACACTGTTGCTCCTGGGGTATCGGCGAGGACCATTCGCAACCGTCTCCATGAAGCTGGGCTACGGTCCCGCACACCGTTAGGCCGTCTTCCCCTCACGCCCCAACATCGTGCAGCCCGCCTCCAGTGGTGTCGCGACAGGCGTGAATGGAGGGACGAATCTCCGGAGACGTGTCGTCTTCAGCGATGAGAGTCGCTTCTGCCTTGGTGCCAATGATGGTCGTATGCGTGTTTGGCGCCGTGCAGGTGAGCGCCACAATCAGGACTGCATACGACCGAGGCACACAGGGCCAACACCCGGCATCATGGTGTGGGGAGCGATCTCCTACACTGGCCGTACACCACTGGTGATCGTCGAGGGGACACTGAATAGTGCACGGTACATCCAAACCGTCATCGAACCCATCGTTCTACCATTCCTAGACCGGCAAGGGAACTTGCTGTTCCAACAGGACAATGCACGTCCGCATGTATCCCGTGCCACCCAACGTGCTCTAGAAGGTGTAAGTCAACTACCCTGGCCAGCAAGATCTCCGGATCTGTCCCCCATTGAGCATGTTTGGGACTGGATGAAGCGTCGTCTCACGCGGTCTGCACGTCCAGCACGAACGCTGGTCCAACTGAGGCGCCAGGTGGAAATGGCATGGCAAGCCGTTCCACAGGACTACATCCAGCATCTCTACGATCGTCTCCATGGGAGAATAGCAGCCTGCATTGCTGCGAAAGGTGGATATACACTGTACTAGTGCCGACATTGTGCATGCTCTGTTGCCTGTGTCTATGTGCCTGTGGTTCTGTCAGTGTGATCATGTGATGTATCTGACCCCAGGAATGTGTCAATAAAGTTTCCCCTTCCTGGGACAATGAATTCACGGTGTTCTTATTTCAATTTCCAGGGGTGTATTTCATGACAGGTGGATTGGTCGCACGTTCATCGGATGTTACGTCCCCGGATTTCTTGCTGTGGGGAAAGTTAAAGGATATTTGCTATCGTGATCCACCGACAACGCCTGACAACATGCGTCAGCGCATTGTCAATGCATGTGCGAACATTACGAAGGCGAACTACTCGCTGTTGAGAGGAATGTCGTTACACGTATTGCCAAATGCATTGAGGTTGGCGGACATCATTTTGAGCATTTATTGCATTAATGTGGTATTTACAGGTAATCACGTTGTAACAGCATGCGTTCTCAAAAATGGTTCAAATGGCTCTGAGCACTATGAGACTTAACATCTGAGGTCATCAGTCCCCTAGAACTTAGAACTAATTAAACCTAACTAACCTAAGGACACCACACACATCCATGCCCGAGGCAGGATTCGAACCTGCGACCGTAGCAGTCGCTCGGTTCCAAACTGAAGCGCCTAGAACCGCATGGCCACTACGGCCGGCATGCGTTCTCAGAAATGATAAGTTCACAAAGGTACATGTATCACAGTGGAACAACCGAAATAAAATGTTCAAACGTACCTACGTTCTGTATTTTAAATAAAAAAACCTACCTGTTACCAACTGTTCGTCTAAAACTCTGAGCCATATGTTTGTGACTGTTACAGCGCCATCTATCACAAAGCGAAAAAAGTGGTCCAACTAAAAGATTCGTATTTCTTTACGTACTACACGAATATGTAATAAAAAATGGGGATTCCCATTTAAAAAAAACGCAGCTGATATCCGTTTGGCCTATGGCAGCGCCATCTAGTGGGCCAAACATAGCGCCAGCGGTTTCCCCCTTGAAGCTAGGCAGGTTTCGTTCTTTGTAGTTTTTTCGTTTGACGCTTATTTCGTGAGATATTTGGCCCGGTCACGATCAATGGACCACCCTGTATACAGAAGTGACAGAGTCATGAGATAGGGATATTCACATATGCAGATGGCGATAGTATAGCGTACACAAGGTATTAAAGGGCAGTGCATTGGCGGAGCTATCATTTGTACGCAGATGATTCATGTAAAAAGGTTTCCGACTTGATTATGGCCGCATGACGGGAATGAACAGACTTTGAACGTGGAATGGTTGTTGGAACTAGACACGTGGAACATTCTGTTTCGGGAGTCGCTAGGGTATTCTGTATTCCGAGATTCACTGTGTCAAGGGACGAACGTATCCGTTAGGACAGACGGCCAAAGCTGACGTTAATGGGCTATGGCAGCAGACAATCGACGTGCCTTTGCCAACAATACGACATCGCCTGCAGCACCTCTCCTGGGGCTCGGCGCCATATCCGTTGGACGCTAGACGACTTGAAAACTGTACTCTGGTCAGAAGATTTCCACCTTCAGTTGATAAGAGCTGGTGGTAAGGTTCGAGTGTGGCACGGAACCACGAAGCCGTGGACCCAAGTTGTCAACAAGCCACAGTGCAAGCTTATGGTGGCTCTGCAATTGTGTGGAATGTATTTATATGGAATCGACCGGATCCTCTGGTGCAACTTAAACAAGTATTGACTGTAGATGGTTATATTCGGCTACTTGGATGCTGTTTGCAGCCATTCATGGACTTTATTGTTCCCAGACAACGATGAAATTTTTATTGGTGACAATGCACCATTTATGGTGCCACAGTTATTCGCGATTGCTAACAGGAAGATTGTCCCTGATGCCTGTGTGGGTTTATTATTGACGTGTGTAAATGTGACTGGAATGTGTTTCTTGTTCTGTATGCAATGTATAATCCTTGTTCTTGCTTATGATGACTTTTCTGGAAAACTAACAACTCGTATGTTGGAACCAACATGTTTCCAAAGCACTGATCGTATGAAACCCAAATTTCTCCGTTCGTTAAGAGATTCAGAAGGCAACAGATAATAGAGTTTAGGTTGGTCCTTTGTTCCTTGACTTCCAGAAAGCGTTCTATACAATTCCACACACAAAAAAATCGTCTATACGAAATATCTGAATAGACATTCGTCAATGGTAGTTTTACATACTAGGGGAACTCAAGAACGTCGTTTTAAACGGAAAGGTATCATCAGAAGTTCACGTGTGGCGGATCTAACTTTGTGTTTGTCGTTTTGTCATTGTCGAAAAAGGTCGAAAGTAGGAAATGCTCTTGGATCTACTTTAGTGTAGTAGTTTCGGAATAATTTAGTGTTTCAGCCCTTATTTTAAGATCTTCGGTTTAGGTGCCATAACGGCAATGATTACATGGACAAACGACTTTGTTCCATTGACTGATTTTACGTAGGCTTTCGAGAACTCAGCTAATAAGGTCTTGTATTCGAATCCATTAAATGCTTTTCTTCGAGATATCCTCACTCTTGTTTTAACTTCGTTTAGCTTTCATTTGGCAGCAAGCATTCATCTTCGTTCAAATATGCTATCCAACTTCCTCTGCTTTTACTGAATGTTCCTGATATTATTATTGAATCAAGAGGGTGCTTCGCCTGTTTGCTGCAGAAATAGGGTCCACTTGTTGGCACCGAGTAGTTTAAACTAGCTGAAGAAACTGCTAACCAGCTTTCAGAACTTAGAAAATTACTGACGAATACGAATTTTAAAAAATGAGAAATATTTGCTGATAAACAGCTTAGCGAGAAATACTGAAGACTGTGTCCAGTGCGTCTTTGATTTTGTCGCTTCTGTGTGAACACTGGGTTTGCAGCGGAGGTCATTACGCACAATATAATGGCCATCCGTAACAAAGGTACTCTGTACATTCTGTCGTTCCAGTGAGCTGCACTTAACTGTTATACGACGGTCGCACTTCGCTAGCAACGTGGTAATGAACATGCAGTCAAAGTATCTTCCCATTTACGAGACAATAATATCATACGACTCGAACTTTGACCTTTTCGAAGGACTGTGCAAGTACACAACAGGAGCTCTTATTTTAGTAATACATATAAACTGTTGGCCATTACAATCGCACTCCACGAAGGCAACATACAACTGGCGTCAAACTGGTATGAAATGGTTCAAATGGCTCTGAGCACTATGGGACTTAACATCTATGGTCATCAGTCCCCTAGAACTTAGAACTACTTAAACCTAACTAACCTAAGGACAGCACACAACACCCAGCCATCACGAGGCAGAGAAAATCCCTGACCCCGCCGGGAATCGAACCGGGGAACCCGGGCGTGGGAAGCGAGAACGCTACCGCACGACCACGAGATGCGGGCCCAAACTGGTATGAAACATACTAATGCATGGTTAAGTAATTTCAACATAACCGCACAAAGTAGCAGGAATAACGTTGTCTACGTTATGTAAATAAGGAAACATCATTATGTAAATGATGGTCTCATATCAGGCACAACTAGCGCCATTGCTTGGCGCTTGCAATCAGCTGTTCATATCGACGTTAGATTAGTGGGCGGCCAGCTGTCGCACGCATCACGCTGCATGGCGCAGTTATTGTTTACTATTGTGCGATATGCCTGTTCACGGCAAGCTGATACACATACGGGATTTTTTCCATGATTTGGTGAGTGTGACTGTCTAATAACTTCTAGTTAGGTTCTTTGAGCCCACAGGTACAGAAAGTCTGTTCTAGTAGGTATCTGTTTTAGAAGGAATTGTTATAAAAAAATTATTCACTTTTTCATGTTTCCCGTTTCATGTTTGACGAATCAATGCTTACTTTTTGACTAGTGCGACGTACGGTGTCAAAGGCAAGTTCTTTCTGTAAGGTACTGAAGTCGATAGTTACTTAGGAGGATTTGAGTACGCTCGTGGTCAAAACTTTATGTGTAATACATTCATGATTGCCTGAAGATGCACCACTAGCGCCAAACTCCTTTTCGTTTGAAAATTAGGTTTCTGTTGCTGAACCAGGCTGAAAATGGAGTGAAGAAATGTGTTTGAAAGATTATGCAGATGGTTTCTTATTCAGTAATGTTGTTTGCGAGGATGAGAAACATCTGCCAACGTATACAGGAATTCAACATAGGCAGTGTAGAGACCTAACGTGACCGTGGTTTATTGTTACGCGGTATTATTGTTGGCGTTGGTCGGGATGCAACCACTGTCATGCCAAGTGGTATCGGTAGACTCAGGGCGAGCCATACGCCATGCAGGATCACAATGGCCCGTCGGGACTAGCGCCTGAGAGGGCAGACTTATTGGTTGCCTGTCCATACTCATTCTCAAGCCACATCTGGTAACAGGTTGGTTTGCGGCAAGACAAGTATTCATACGTATACTGTGACGACGTCTGGAGCACTACTGACTGCAGTCACGGTGACTATTACATGAATGATTGGGATCATAGGAACGGAAACGAAACGGGTTGGGGTTGGGAAAGAGTTAGGAAGGAAAGAATGACTTCCAGCTGCCCAGGGCGTTGCGGCAATGCAAAAGCGAGAGTTGAAAATCTGTGTCGGATCACAAATCGAACCCAGATGCTCCAATTCTCTAGAACTGTTGGGTTAAACGTCTCAACCATCTGGACACGCTCTCCGTCAGACCCAAATTCCCAGCTTCCCACTCGCTGCACCGTAATGACCCACCTGCTTCATCGTGGGTCCTGTCTGTTATGTCGGACATACCTATAATTCTTGGAGACTACGTATTGTTGCGTCTTCCCTTAACGCAGCAGTAGGGAGAGTAACACCTATCGTAGTGTGTGCAATGAAAACACTGGACCCAAGAGTGACATCACATCGTTGTTTCAGGCAAATCATGATACTGCACATGACATCATGATGGATGAGCCTGTGAGTCGTGACTCCGAGGAGAATAAAAGTTGCCAGAGTGTGTCATCAACGCACAGCGCTGCTAGTGCTGATATATTGTGCTATTGGCTACACTAAACAATGACTTCTCAATTGTACAGTCGTAATTTAAACAGAACCCATTAACATTTCTAATGTGTTAAGGTCAGTGGCTTTCCTCTATCTTCGAGGCCTCTTTGCCATAACCTTGCAACAGAAAAACTCAAGACTGCATTTTCTTCGGGCTGTTCTGATCTACCTTGATATAGAGGTTTTTCAACTGTTACCTTGACCAGCACCTTCTCCATATTTCTCAACCACTGAAAACATCTGGTCGCGGATCGCCGAAAGACTGACACACCACCGTTTGCCAGGCATTACAACGGATGAAGTCTTGTTAGGGCTGAAGCAGCGTGGAATGGTGTATCTCCGAGGGCAGTTCGGAAAGTTAGGTCCGATAGGTCTCTAAATGGACACGTCACTGAAAGTCCGATGAAGCTTTACACAGGTATGTTGGGCAGTGTCTCTAGTATGCCTGTCGATCGTATCATGTCGCTCTTTTCAGCTCTGAGCACACGGTGAGCACGTAAAGATGCCTAAAACAACAGTATTCCCCAAAAGATATTGGTGCCAGCTGCTATGTTTCGCCTGATTTCATGCAACCCCACTTAATGTGCCTTTCATGCATTTCCTTCTTCTTGACAGTTCTGCAATTTCACTAGCAGCAGTCTACTTTACCAAGCGCGATGAAGACTTTTTCACTCTGTTGCATATAACGAAGAATTTCTTTCGAAATTATCTTTTTACATCTACATCACTACTGCGCAAGCCACTTGACGTGTACGGAAGAGGATACCTTTGGTCCTCTTTCCCTGCTCCATTTGCGAATGGCGCATGGGAAGAACGACTGCCGGTAAATCTTTGTATTAGCACTAATTCCTCAGATTGTTTCGTTTTGGTAAATTCACGAGACGTATGTGGGAGAAAGCAATATATTATACGACTCTTCCCGGAACGTACTCTCTCAGAATTTCGATAGGAAACCACTCCGTGATGCACAACGCCTCTCTTGTCACGTCTGCCACTGGACTTCGTTAAGCACCTCTTTACAGTAGCTATGCGCTGAACACAGATATTGAATTACTGTTTGATAAGAAGTTAATGCTACTGATAGCAATTAATATTAATTATCATAGCTTCTGTCTTCCAAAAATAATATAAGCTACGTTTGTCAAGATATACAACTTACATCAAATACCGGTAATGAGAAATTAACAGCTGCTAGGACAGTGATAGGGTACACGGAAAACCGATCTCAGAGTTAACTCATATGATTTCAGGAAAAAAGCCAGCCTTAACAACATTATCCTCATTATCCTATTTGACTGCAGATACCATTTTTCGGACTACGTTTCCTATTTTGCAGCCGCCACTGGCACATTAGCGTAGTCCATAAAATGGAGAAAAGAAAATTAACACGTTCAATTTTCAGTGTTATTTACAGTACTAGGACAGTAAAAATTCCAAAGAAACAAGACTGATGTTAAATATGTATAGAAATCACTTAAGTGATCAACGCTCATACGCGTTCTACACAAGGTCTGTCAGAAATATTATACTAACTTCAGGGGCAAATTCTTCATGTTAAAACAATAATTAATGTCCCTACACATATATCCGAAAATCCGCCTGATTCGTGATGTTAGTGAAAGTACAGGGTGATTCAAAAAGAATACCACAACTTTAAAAATGTGTATTTAATGAAAGAAACATAATATAACCTTCTGTTATACATCATTACAAAGAGTATTTAAAAAGGTTTTTTTTCACTCAAAAACAAGTTCAGAGATGTTCAATATGGCCCCCTCCAGACACTCGAGCAATATCAACCCGATACTCCAACTCGTTCCACACTCTCTGTAGCATATCAGGCGTAACAGTTTGGATAGCTGCTGTTATTTCTCGTTTCAAATCATCAATGGTGGCTGGGAGAGCAGCTCTCTGCTAGCTCTGCGAGTCGATTTTCCTGGGCTGCGAACAAATGCGTGCTGGATGCGTGCTACATTTTCATCACTCGTTCTCGGCCGTCCAGAACTTTTCCCTTTGCACAAACACCCATTCTCTGTAAACTGTTTATACCAACGTTTAATACACCACCTATCAGGAGGTTTAACACCATACTTCGTTCGAAATGCACGCTGAACAACTGTCGTCGATTCACTTCTGCCGTACTCAATAACACAAAAAGCTTTCTGTTGAGCGGTCGCCATCTTAGCATCATCTGACGCTGACGCCTAGTCAACAGCGCCTCAAGCGAACAAATGTACAACTAAATGAAACTTTATAGCTCCCTTAATTCGCCGACAGATAGTGCTTAGCTCTGCCTTTTGTCGTTGCAGAGTTTTAAATTCCTAAAGTTGTGGTATTCTTTTTGAATCACCCTGTACATTTAGAAGTTCTTCATCTCAATAACTCATAACAACTTTTCCCGCTTCCGCACTCATACACTCGTAGTATCGTGAACTTCTTCACATTTTCAGTACCCCGGACGCTGTCCTGGTTTTTTCAGGCTTCCAAGGGACACTAACGTTGTATTAGAAACGTCTGCTACGCGAAACAAATTATCTAAGTGGACTCACCAAGTATTAGCGAAAGTTATGAGGACCGAGGAACTTGCACGCCATGGAAATTATTGAAGCCGTATAATTTCTCTAATGTGTTTACCTTGTTTAATATGAAGGATATGAAAAAGAAGAAAATGTTCTACTTACTTGTCGCATCAAACATGGGTGTAACCTCGAGCTTTCGACGAAATCCTCCACCGTCTTCGTCAGGAACAACTGACTATCGTGGCTGTTGCCGTGGTGACCAGTTATAGCTCATAGACGGCTTGCGATCGCCCAAAGTACGTCTTCGTTATATCAAGCTTTGTCCATGTCTGCACCGGTGGGGTCAGCGCTGTCGTAGGAACGTACACAATCCAGCGTGTTACTCGCGTGTGTTCTGAAAGTTATACCCGCTGTTCAAATTGAAGTTGTTCTCTCACATTCTAATTTCTGTTGGTTCTTTAATAACAGAATCCCAGTTTGTAGAAGCGTGGGGCAAAATTTTCTTTTCATCAAACATTGCCGAGAGGTTCTAGGCGCTTCAGTCTGGAACCGCGCGACCGCTACGGTCGCAGGTTCGAATCCTGCCTCGGACATGGATGTGTGTGATGTCCTTAGGTTAGTTAGGTTTAAGTAGTTCTAAGTTCTAGGGGACTGATGACCTCAGATGTTGAGGCCCATAGTGCTCAGAGCTATTTGAACCATCAAACATTCTTCTGAGTTTCTTTGTGAGACACTGATCAGCAACTACTGATTTCTCAAGTTTTCTATTTTTAATGTACCTCTAGCATACTGCACAGCGGTCAGTAACGGTACGGATAGACTGACCGATGAAGCTATTGCCTACCTCACAAGAAACCTTACAAAATTCAGGGACTCTGAGGGCTAGACTGTTGTTAAGTGGGCGCACTATCTCCTGTACCTCTATGTGTGGTTGGAAAATAGGTCTACATGTCTCTTCTTCTCAGGACCATACCTATTTTGCTAGATATCGACAAGGGATCTCAGATCGATTCCATATTCCTAGATTTCCAGAAGGTTCTTGATACCGTTCCTCACAAGCGATTCTGATCAAATTGCGTGCATATGGAATATTGTCTCAGTTGTGTGACCGGATTCGTGATTTCCTCTCACAGAGGTCACAGTTCGTAGTGGTAGACGGTAAATCATCGAGTAGAACAGAAGTGATATCTGGCGTTCCGTAAGGTAGTGTCATGGGCCCTCTGCTGTTCCTGATTTACATAAATGATCTAGGTGATAGTCTGAGAGCCCCCTTACATTGTTTACAGATGACGCTGTGAGAGCCCCCTTACATTGTTTACAGATGACGCTGTAATTTACCGTCTAGTAAAATCATGAGGCGATCAATTCCAATTACAAAATGATCTAGAGAGAATTTCTGTATGGTGCGAAAAGTGGCAATTGGCACTAAACAAAAAGAAAAGTGCGAGGTCATTCACATGGGTACTAAAAGAAATCCGATAAATTTTGGGTATACGATAAATCGCACAAATCTAAGGGGCTGTCAATTAGACTAAATACCTAGGAATTACAATTACGAGCAACTTAAATTGGAAAGACCACATAGATAATATTGTGGGGAAGGCGAAACAAAGACAGCACCTTGTCTGCAGAACACTTAGAAGATGCGACAAAACAGCTAGAGAGATAGACTACATTGCATTTGTCCGTCCTCTGCTGGAATATTGCTGCGCGGGTTGGGATCCTTACCAGGTAGGATTGACGGAGGACATCGTAAAAGTGCAAAGAAGGGCAGCTCGTTTCGTGTTATCGCGCAATAGGGATGAGAGTGTCACTGATATGATATGCGAGGTGGGGTGGCAATCACTGAAACAAAGGCGGTTTTCTTTGCGGCGAAATCTATTTACGAAATTTCAATCACCAACTTTCTCTTCCGAATGCGAAAATATTTTGTTGACACCCACCTACGTAGGGAGAAATTATTATCATAATAAAATAAGACAAATCAGAGGTCGAACAGAAAGATTTAGGTGTTTCTTTTTCCCACGCTCCATGGTGGAGAAGTAGTACGAAAATGGTTCGATGAACCCTCTGCCAGCCACTTAAGTGTGAATTGCAGAATACCCATGTAGATGTAGATGTAGTATCGCAAAAAGGAAGAAGCGCAAGAGGAAGATCATCACATGACTGTTCAACATTTCGCGTTTTCGTTTCTTGAAGATGGCTATTTTTATATCTCGAACACCATAGCCATTGTTTCTGGAACACGTTTTTTTAGATGATTAATTTCGGGTTCTTGGTGGTTTTCGCCATAAAGTGTTGTATCTCAATGTATGAACGTTTTTAAAACAGTCCTCTTCTGGACAGGGTACGCTGAGAGAATACAAAGAAATGCACTGAACTGTTGACGTTCCTAAGAGAGCTCTGGCATCATCGCAGACACATACACAATCTCTGGCAGCATTACATAATGATGAATACGCCGACCAATCTCAAAACCTCTACATGCTATAAATTTTCACCCCAGCATCAGCCATAAAAACCAGTTGTTCGGACGAAGACGATGAATGATTTCGCCAAAAGCTCGAGGTTTTGCCCAGGTTTGACGTGGCAAGTAAACTGAGAATGTTTTATACGGGGATTTCATCGCAAGAAAAGTGAGTCCATTGTGACTGACACGTGTTGCAGCTCGATCATGCATAAATTATAATGTTACATATATTTGCAGGGTCGCATCCCGTAACAAGTGTAGAAGAGTGTTTTCATACATTACATGTAGAGCAGACGCACGACGTGCTGAAAGAACAAATTGACCCACCAGACAGCCACCTACCATAACAGCGCATACATTGACCTTAAGCGGCTGTCTAATGTCTAATGTGAATTGTACCATAAATCCCAGCGTCCTCCTACAGATATTACGTGTATAATTTTGCTATGTCATCTCTCCCAAATATTGACTCGTCTGTAGAAAAAGCAGAATGTACAAACAAGAGATTGGCAGTTTGTAAAATGGACCATCAGCACTTCTTTCTCTGTCGGTTTAGCAAGCATAGGACACTAGATACGGCGAAAATAGAATGGAAATATGAACTGCTTGTGAAGTATTCCCCAGTGCGCCAGCAAGAGATGTATGAATGCTACCTAGCATCACTAAGTCAGCCTGCAGAATGCTTCCGTTATGATCAGGTGTTAGTGCAAATCTATGACTTCCTTGATCCACCATTTACCATGCTATGGGTCCTGTCAGCAATGCGACTATAACAATAGCGTAGATTGGATGGCTTGGCTCTCTTAACGACCAGTACTATTCTTGCGGCCACATTACCTGTTACAAAGATGAAACGACCAAGGTGGATCCAAATCAAATGTTTATAAATAAATTATAAACATTTATCTGTCCCTAAAATCTGTGAAACCACCTGTCACCAAATATCGAATCCTGCTCTCATGTTCTCCGGTTGACGGCTTTACAAGTGTTCTCAGCTTAGACCATGTCTCTGCTTCGATTCGAAAATCGGTAGAAAGCTAGCCGTGATTTATTTATTCGGTCACTTACATACCTAAACAGTCAGACCGTGGAAACTATACGGGCTGAAATAGAAGCCGGGGGCCTTTGATCTCTGAACGTCAAAGCGACAGTAACTACGCACAGTCACGAAATTTACAGAACGCGCTGGTCTCTTGTTTTCCTCTTCGATTGAATACGGAATTGCGGGTGATGCAGGAGAAAGGACCATTATCCGAAGGTCAGTGACAAAGGAGACACAGAGCGAAGGTGTGGGCAGAAACTGATAACGCAATTCTACAAATTTTGAAAAGTTCAGCGTTGTGGCGAAACAGAATACGATTTTTTTTATAAGACACCAAAAACTGCTAAAAAACTTTATCTATCTGCAGAAGTTCCCACTATTTCGTCATCACGAGTTGAAACTGGTACGTCCCACACGTAAATTACTTGTAAATGTGTTATACATCTCGTTAATGGAGCATAATATATTTTACAATACTGGACATGTGGTACATATCATTTTATGCCACATGACGGCGAAAGAGCCGGAACTAAGAGCCGGAACTTTATGCAGCAAAATAAAATTGTATAGCAGCTTTTTGATGGTACATATAATAACCTTTTTCAAGGACGTGGTAGACACATAAAGAATAATATGTTTTTTATGTTTAATGCGTTAGAGAACCTGGAAATGAAGTTTAAATTTAGTGATTGGATATTTATGGTATAAATCTTACAAGAAAACCTAAAAATAACGAATACTTTAAGAGGGTCTCTCTCTGGCTCGTCTTTGGTACTATGTTAATTTTCACCGTCCAGAAAGTATCGCTTAATATGACAACGCTCCGTTGCCTCACGTTCAGTTGCTGTTGCTCTAGAATTCAAATATCCTAGTGAAAACGCTTACCATGTTAAGAAAAAAAAACTTATAACTGGTCACCACGTAGTCATATTTACGTGTGAGTGCGAAATAACTCGTTCCGTATCATTACGATTATCGTACATAAGATTCATGGAATATAAATCTAACAAACTAACAAAATAATTAACTAACCAAGCACCCATAACAACATCACAATTTCGCAGGATGAAATCCAGGTGTGATTAGAAGCAGAGCATTTATAGTGGGATCTATTGCTTTTTTTTCCTTCATCTCGACTCCTTTATTTATAGACAGAACCTTACAGAAGTAACAGTCGTTAGTATAATCGGGTGGCTGCCTCCAAATTATCGACAGTTTCGATGGCATATTACGACTTTTTCGTTTATCCATATATTGGGGAAGGACGAACACACAATACAGGATAATGTAGTGTACCCATTTTTTTTATCTTGGACCCTTATCTTACAGCCAAAAGCCAAGGAATGGAGCGTGCCATTTTTAATAGAAGGCATTAACTGAACACTTTCTGAAAGCAAATGTCTTCTCACCGAAAATTTAGCAGAAGTTATCAGCAGCATTAAGGCATTTTTTGCGAAGCGTAAAAGCATCACTACTTTATCCGGCAGTTCTTAAAAACAGAAACCTTTAGCTCAAAATCACTAATCACTTGCTGAACACGTGCAGAAGATGTATCCGATCTAGTCATGATGCTGTGCTGTGAGATGTATATTCTAGTAGTGCTGCCAACGAAGGATTCGTGAAGCCCGATATTTAATGAAATAAAAGTAGGCCTAATTATAGGCAATCATTGTGATTCGAAAATTTGACCTAATGTGCAAATTTTACTGTCGGTTTAGAATTCAGTGGTGCCAGGTTAACAATGTGTAACTCATTTCGTGACATAACATGTTGTGTGTTGAACATCGTACATGGAATACGAGAATAATACACGCACTAAAACAGAAACAGAATATTTCATGTCACTGAACTTTATTAGAAGTAATAGAAGGCAAATTTTGTTTGAAACGAGGATATGATTAAGGAGAATATGGGAATTATAAGCAATCAGTTCTTGTCCAGTCAAAAATATGTTCATGACAGACAGGGTCCATGTAAGTTTTAACAACTACAAAAAATAAAAGAAAGTATTGAGACATCTTCCTAAAGTAGTTTCAAAGCACACTGGGGAAGCTTAACAGTATTCAGCTGAATTGAGTCCCTTCTACATCTTGGCAGCCAAAAAGTTAATGAAGGGGACAATGGAACATCGTGTTTATATCTTTTAGAAAGATTCGGCTTAAATATCAATTTAATTCTGAATTTTGCTATGTTCAGCAGTATTCTGTATAATGAAATAATTTCTCGGTGTTCTTTGTCCACACATTGAGGTTCTAATTAAAAAGCAGTCACTAGGTACATTGGCAGAGAATGAGAAAAGAAGAGGTTTCCTTGAACTTTCTATGGTGTAACTCTGTTTTCTATATGACTGAATGCAAATTTAGTAGCTTAGCTTGGTTGTTTAAGTGGAAAAGCACTGATCGATAATTTTTTAATGCTTTTTTAATGCTTACTGTTTCTGACGTTGGTACGCGTATGTGAAAAATTCCCAAGCCTCTCTGCGTTACGGACTTACAACACGATTACAACAAGCGTGATTCAACTGACCAGGCAACACGTTACCATTGATCCATGGTCCAAAGTAAAAAATCCCGTGCACACGCCAGTTGTAATTGACGATGTCGTTGGGTCAACATGGAACCATGTAGGGGTCGTCTGCTCCGAAGCTCCACGTTCAGCAGTGTGCAATGTGTAGTAAACTGTGTGCTCCGAAACACTTGTACATACACCAGCATTGTACTCTTTCGTCAGGGCTGACACATATCGCCGACCATCCTGCTTTACAGAGCGTGTAGCCCTTCCTTCCACGTTCTGCTAGGTCCGAGACGCTAGGCTGCGACAAAGCGCCGTTTGTCAAAGCAGCTTACGCCAGTGGGTTTCCTCATTTGCGTCTCGCGTCGTTGGTACAATGATTCCGTATTAGTCTCTGATCCAGTTACCAGAGGTGTGGGAAAAGTAACTGACAACACTGCGAGCGATCTGGCAACGCTGTGTTCTTCGGTAGAGCGGTGTGTTCATCCCCACCAGATGCTCAGTCCGAGTTTCAGGTATGTATAGCCATCACATGATTTTTGAGAGCGCCATCAGTATATTGTGGTTTTATTGTGTGGCACCAAAACGGAACTGGGGAATTTAGAGCAACGTTATGCAACCACGTTTTGTGTAAAATTTGGGGACTCCGTGAGTGTGACCTTTGAAAAGCTGAAACTAGCCTGTGGGGAACATTGCTTATCAAGGGTACAAGTTTTTCGCTGGCACAAATCAATTTGGGAAGGCCGAAAACTTGTTGAAGATGAACCTCGCTCAGGGAGGCCTTAAACTTCGAAATCCGATGAAAATGTCGAACCTGTGCATGCTCTTGTGAGTAAGGACGGTGTGTGACCTGTTAAACACTCACTGTACATCAACGTTTGACCAAACTTTTGCACATGCGAAAGGTTTGTGCCAAAATGGTGCCAAAAAACCTTAAAACTGAGCAGAAGGACAATCGAAGAAACGTGTGCGTCGATGTTCTTGAGAGGATTGCCAGTAAACACGAATGGTTCAGTCATGTGATCACAGGTGATGAGTCCTAGATTTTTTAGTATGATCCTGAGACGGCAAAGCGGCAAAATTAGGGATTGCACACTGAGACA
The DNA here is from genome assembly GCF_023864275.1 of Schistocerca cancellata. Lineage (NCBI taxonomy): Eukaryota > Metazoa > Arthropoda > Insecta > Orthoptera > Acrididae > Schistocerca > Schistocerca cancellata. Next base: position 396,678,659 of record NC_064631.1, read on the forward strand.
TCTCTTTGACCGAAAGAAGCTCGAATAAGCAATCAAAGATCAAAGCAATACTGACTTACTGTTTCGGTAGTTCCTCCAGGACAAACTGTGAACCAAGTGATTTACAAAGATGTCCTAGAAAGGCTCAGGAAGAGAGAGACCGGACATTGCAGACAAGCGATTGTTGCCTAATTGCAACGCCCCATTTCTCATGGCCACTTCCATCATGAAATTTTTGACATCAAAAGGCATTCATGTTGTTCTACAGCCCCCACATTCACCTGATCTGAGTCCTTGTGAATTTCGTCTTTTCCAAGGACTGAAAAAGTCTTAAAAGGACGTCATTTTGCGACTCTGAAGAACATTCAAAAGAATGTAACAGACATGCAGCTGAAGCCTTTCGGCGCTGCTGCCAAGACTGAAAACAACGACAGGAGCCGAAAGGAACTGCTTTGAAGGGGACAATAATCTTGTTCATAAACAATAAAAAGTTTGGTAGATAAAAAATCATTCTCATTACTTTTATCACACACCTCGCATGTACTTTCTCTACAGAGTAACGAGCCCACCACATGGCATTCAATCTCAATCTCGTGATCAATCGACCTGGCGAACACTGGAGTCACATTTGGGAGGATGTCGGTTGATATCCACTTCCGACCACCCTGTTTTAGGTTTTCCGTTATTTCCCGAACTTGCTCCAGGCAAATTCCAGGATGGTCCTTTGATGGGACACGGCCAGTTTCTTCTCTTTCCTTGAAACTGTCCGATGTTGTTCTCCAACTCTATGTGTAGGTTAGGTACGCTCAACAGCGAGGTTATCAGCGCTACATCTCTAATGACCTCGATATCGACAAGACGTTAAACCCAAATATTGTTCCCTACATTCATTCAATCTTGCGGTGGTCATTGGTCATACGGTCATCAGAACCCCGTGATGTAACCTGACGATGGCAATAACATCGAAATAGGCCTATTGTAATAGATAATATAATCGAACATAGCAGCGTCTTGGTCTCATAGCATAATACATAATGTTCTTATATGACGTATACCACTCAGCGGACCCAGATGTTTACAGACATCTTAAATAAGTAAAAGATATTAAATGTGAACAACTGCTTATCTGTTTAACATCCACCTATTCAGCGCTCAGTTAAAATAGGCGAGATATGAAACAATTTTAAGCTGAGCAATAACTTAACTCATTAAAGAAAACATTATCAATTTTGCACAATTGTCTAGCAAATTAATCAACTTAATTGAGTTCCCTTTGCTGAAACATCCTTGCAGTAGAAAACTGTACGATCATTTCATTCGCACATAAATGAATGCACCACAAACTCTTAGCTACAACATATTACTTAAAAAAGTAATTCACAGAAATGACGCAGGTACCAGTAACATTTAGCATAATTTAAATGTATATGGATCGGTGTGGCCTGTATTGACCTCTATACTTGCCAGTTCCAAATTTCTTGTACCAAACCGATAATACCGATTTAAAGTACTCCTTAAATATGTTTAACGGGCGTAGGTGGGCTGCAATCAGGGGTCAGAATTTCTACGCGAGGAAAGGGCGGTAATGACAGTTGCCACCCGGCTGGATATTTACTGTATAGATGACCTTTAAAAATCACTAAAAATGCAGTAAAGTCTAGAAATAACTAGGCGATGAACCATAATATGAGAACACAAACGAAAGAGGGCTTAGACAGAGAGCGCATGAAAACATTGCATGCGCACAAATTGCCTGCTTGCACTTGTTATGTAACTAAATATGAGAAAGCGTATCCTTGTACCAATCCGGAGGCTCGCTGCTTAATCAGAGTACAGTCATCTTTCAATCTGCAATTCAGCATTTAGCAGCACATGTTACATTTTCCCATGTGGTATAGTGCTGTTAACAGAGACAGAATGACGCCTACCATTCTACGGAGCTATCAGTCGCTGCCCGCAAGCATGGATATACTTCTGCTGCTAAGCGGATTCATTTCACTCCGTTGCTCACATTACGGCTACCGCTTCAACCACCAAAGTCATAGCAACCACAGTCGGCTACCCTGACTGACCGCCAAGAACCGGGTGGGAGAGGGTCGAACCCAGATTTTGCACATAGCGTGCTTTTGAGGAATACCATGAAGGAAAGCCTCGAATTTTTCTTTCAGAACAGTCACACGGCTATCACTGACAGTCACTGCATTCCTTGGACGCTTGCCTTAAGAGTGACTTTGGATTTAATACGTGATATTAGTCCATAACGTGCCGGTGGAATACGTCTGGCTCTAACGTTCCTTCCGTTGCGTCAGATGCCTACTTTGGAAACTTTTTCATGAACAGTATGAACCGCTTATCTCCGTGTAGACAGTAACTACACACACACACACACACACACACACACACTGATCGGAATTTTATTACGCCTTAGTGTCTTTATCAGTTCATTTCTGGAGCTAGCATGCCCATTTCAATTGCCAAGAGTGATGTGACACAGGTTAGCTGGGGAGGGGAGTGGTAAGGTACTGGCTAGTGGTCGATAAATAGCAACTCCATAGTATAAACAATATTTATTAAACAGTAAAAAATTTATCTTATCAAGACAATCACACTAACCCGTGGAAACAATACTAAATTACAATAGGGGCAGACCATTGACCTTGAAGTCCATCAAAGACTACAATGCATTAATATTCCAAAGTTCAGACTTCACGCGTGTCACGTTAAATAAAACGCGAATTTTACCCCAACAGCATAAGAAGCTAGAATTTAACTAAACGTGACGTATGTCACCATGGAGAAAGACACAACTGTGCTTAGACTGAATCAAAGATATAATATATATTGCTTAGACCTGATACTAGGAAAAAACAGAAAATTACTAAACATAATCAAAATATATAAAACAGCTTAAACGTGACGTCTGTCATTTTTAAGGAAACATAAGTCAACTTAACAGAATCCAAAGATATAATATAGCGTAGACGTAATGTCATCTCAGGATTTAGTAGACACAATTTCCTTCATTAAAACAATCCAAAATTATACACTAGCTGGACGCAAGGTGCAACAGCCTTAAAGGAAGCAAGTATTATGTTCCTTAAACAATTTTCATCCGTACCAGGTGTGGAAAATCGTAACACAGACAGTGCTTCAATAGAATGGAATAAGAAATTTTTAACATCCAAGGCTAGCTGTGAAACACGCGACTCCAAGTCGCGCCAAGTATAACCGTGCAATACAGGACAAACATAACAGTAATCTATGAAAACAGTATGAGACAGGCGAAATACCTTCAGACTTCAAGAAGAATATAATAATTCCAATCCCAAAGAAAGCATGTATTGACAGATGTGAAAATTACCGAACTGCCAGTTTAATAAGTCACAGCTGCAAAATACTAACGCGAATTCTTTGCAGACGAATGGAAAAAACTGATTGAAGCCGACCTCGGGGAAGGTCAGTTTGGATTCCATAGAAATATTGGAACACGTGAGGCAATACTGACCCTACGACTTATCTTAGAAGATAGATTCAGGAAAGGCAAACCTACGTTTCTAGTATTTAGAGAAAGCTTTTGACAGTGTTGACTGGAATACTCTCTTTCAAATTCTGAAGGTGGCAGGGGTGAAATACAGGGAGCGAAAGGCTATTTACAATTTATACAGAAACCAGATGGCAGTTATAAGCGTCGAGGGGCATAAAAGGGAAGCAGTGGTTGGGAAGGGAATGAGGCAGGGTTGTAGCCTATCCCCGATATTATTCAATCTGTATATTGAGCAAGCAGTAACAAAAGAAAAATTCGGAGTAGGTATTAAAATCCATGGAGAAGAAATAAAAACCTTGAGGTTCGCCGATGACATTATAATTCTGTCAGAGACAGCAAAGGACTCTGAAGAGCAGTTGAACGAAATGGACAGTGTCTTGAAAGGAGGATATAAGATGATCATCAACAAAAGCAAAACGAGGATAATGGAATGTAGTCGAATTAAATCGGGTGATGCTGAGGAAATTAAGGGTAGAAAATGAGACACTTAAAGTAGTAAAGGAGTTTTGCTATTTGGGAAGCAAAATAACTGATGATGGTCGAAGTAGAGAGGATATAAAATGTAGACTGGCAATGGCAAGTAAAGTGTTTCTGAAGAAGAGAAATTTGTTAACATCGAGTATAGATTTAAGTGTCAGGAAGTCGTTTCTGAAAGTATGTGTGTGGAGTGTAGCCATGTATGGAAGTGAAACATGGACGATAAATAGTTTGGACAAGAAGAGAAAAGAAGCTTTCATAATGTGGTGCTACAGAAGAATGCTGAAGATTAGATGGGTAGATCACATAACTAATGAGGAGGTACTGAATAGAATGGGGGAGAAGTGAAATTTGTCGCACAACTTGACTAGAACACGGGATCGGTTGGTAGGACATGTTCTGAGGCATCAAAGAATTACCAATTTAGTATTGGATGGCAGCGTGGAGGGTAAAAATCGTAGAGGGAGACCAAGAGGTGAATACACTAAGCAGATTCAGAAGGATGTAGGTTGAAGTAGGTACTGGGAGATGAAGAAGCTTGCACAGGATAGAGTAGCATGAAGAAAGAGCTGCATCAAACCAGTCTCTGGACTGAAGACCACAACAATAACAATATGAAAATTTTACAGCAACAACCACTCCACTCTGGAGTGTTAACAGTAGAGGCTTAATATCAGTTACTTCTGTAGTGTAAACAAAAGACCGGTAACAGATTATGATTAAGGCGTAGCTTTAAAACTGTGGCGATAACAACGCTTACTGTTGAGGTTATATTTTAGTTAGTCTTAAAACAAGTATTAAAATCTCAAGATAATAGTATTCAAAGGAACGAAATTACTCACCGGGTGAACTAGACACGACCCACAACAAGTCCTTTAACTATAGTCATCAATACTAGCGACAAGACAACACGTTTCTGTACAATGCAGAATGACGCGTGCGGTACACAAATGTAAACTGTGTGAGGAGACTTTTTAGGTTTTTATGTTGATAACACCAAGTAGCGCTCTGTATGAAAATCACTGACTCTGCTGTGTGCCCTCTGTGGCTGATTGGCATTTTTGGAATATTCGCTATTGTAGTGTTGGGCAGTTGCATGTGAACAGCGCGTAGCGTTGCGCAGTTGGAGGTGAGGGGCAGATGTGGGGACAGAGGTGCCAGAGTTTTGAGAGCGGACGATATGGGCGCGTGTCTGTCAGAAAGAGGAAATTTGTAAGACTGGATATATATATATATATATATATATATATATATATATATATATATATATATTATATATAGACTTTTGAACATTATTAAGGTAAATACATTGTTTGCTCTCTATCAAAATCTTTCATTTGCTAACTATGCCTATCAGTAGTTAGAATCCTTTATTTAGCTGGCGGTATTGGCGCTCGCTGTATTGCAGTAGTTCGAGTAACGAAGTTGTTTGTGAGGTGAGTGATTCATGGAAGATATAGGTTATTGTTAGTCAGGGTCATTCTTTTGATAGGGATTATTGAAAATCAGACTGCGTTGCCCTAAAAATATTGTGTGTTAGTTTAGTGATGATCAGAATAAGTAAAGAGAGAAATGTCTGAGTACGTTCAGTTTTACTCAGCTATCTCTGTATCAAATAACGTAGAAGTTTACCAGCACAGTAATTCATAATTTTTCTAAGGGGACGTTTCAATTGAGTTAAAGACCAACAGTCGCCTGGTCTTAATTGACTCTCGTTAACTTACAAGTGTGCTTCCGCACGTAAACTAGAGTACACATCGAGTTACAGCAGTTAAGTAAAATACAAAGAAGATAATGCAATCCCTTTGGCAACGAAGTACTGACATCATTAGACACAGACTTGAGCGAATTTACAGTCACTACAATTGCATATGAGCATTAACAGACTCCGTGCAAACGACAGGTCCTGAATCGTGTACAAAGCAGGCTCTCGGGCACATTGAGATGACGTTAAGTAGACGGTACCTGAATCTTATAACGACATTTAGATATGGTCACAAAATATCTTAACACTAAACAACGACAGTAAAAAATTGCCACCAGAGCCAAAATTAAACTTATTTATATATTGGAAGTGACTGGTGCTATACACGAACTACGGCAGAAATACTTGCACATAAAGCATGTGTGTCACAATATCTAACACACACACACACACATCCATACACACACACACACACACACACACACACACACACACACACACACACATTCAAGTAACATAAACCACATTCTGAAGGACGACAGTACAAATCCGCTTCCGGCCATTCTGATTTAGGTTTCCCCTGATTTCCTAAATCACTTCAGGCAAATGCCTTTGAAAGAGCACAGCTGACTTCCTTCCCCATCCTGATGCGACCGATGACCTCACTGTTTGGTCCCCTCTCCTAAATCAACCAACCAACGAATGTAAATCACAAGGTACAATAGCCGCTATACTGTCAGATGCACTAACACTAGACAGTCCTCTTTACTGTGACACTGGTAGTGAACAGGAAGGCAAGCGAATGCCACGGACTTGATAACTACGTATTTCCAGAAGCGAGCTTCTCGGAAACCTTACAGACCCACAAGTGCGACAGTAAGTAGCGACGTGTGCCACAGGTCCTGTGAATGCTAACAGAACTACACGTCCCCCAACTCCGTGCCGTACAAACATCGGCTGCCGCCGCTAGTCAAGTTCACTACAACAGCCCAGCTGAGCTTCACGGTACACACCCAGCTCACTCCTTCAGCCCGTCGACACCGTCTCTCTTCGCTGCTCGCGTAGGCCCTTCCAACCTCTCTCTTCCGCACCGGCACGACTTCTACCGGGCAGCCCGCCACCAGAGTGGGGATGGTGGCTATCTCTGCAACAACCGGTTTTTGGTTATATTGGCCTTCTTTCAACGCCAGTTTGACCTGACTGTGAAATAACCGGTTTCTGAAATAAGCGATATTCGATTTGTTATTCCTACTATTTCCTATAATAAACGTAGAAATTTTTAAAAAAGATGAAACATGTTGACACCCTCAGTTTCAAGATACATAGAGTCAAAATATTAAATAAGCAAATAAAAGAAAACTTAGTTCGTCTACTATTCGCATCTTTTCTCTGAAAGTGATAAGTGTTGCAATATGACAAAAAATCACCAGTACACCCTATTGATTCAATTTTTTTTAAACTCTACTAAAAATTCATGTTCTACATCTACATCTACATGGACACTTTGCAAATCACATTTAAGTACCTGGCAGAGGGTTCATCGAACCACCTCCACAATTATCTATTATTCCAATCTCGTATAGCGCACGGAAAGAATGAATACATATATATCTCCGTACGAGCTCTGATTTCCCTAATTTTATCCTGGGGATCGTTCCGCCCTATGTAGGTCGGGGTCAACAAAATATTTTCGCATTCGGAGGAGAAAGTTGGTCATTGGAGTTTCGTGAGAAAATTCCGTCGCAACGAAAAACGCCTTTCTTCTAATGATGTCCATCCCAAATCCTGTGTCATTTCTGTGACACTCTTTCCCATATTTCGCGATAATACAAAATGTGCTGCCTTTCTTTGAACTTTTTCGATGTACTCCGTCAGTCCTACTTGGTAAGGATCCCACACCGCGCAGCAGTATTCTAAAAGAGGACGGACAAGCGTAGTGTAGGCAGTCTCCTTAGTAGGTCTGTTACATTTTCTAAGTGTCCTGCCAATAAAACGCAGCCTTTGGTTAGCGCTCCCCACAACATTTTCTGTGTGTGCATTCTAATTTAAGTTGTTCGTAATTGTAATACCTAGGTATTTGCTTGTATCTGCGGCTTTTAGATTAGGCTGATTTATCGTGTAACCGAAGTTAACGAGTTCCTTTTAGCATTCATGTGGATGACCTTACACTTTTCGTTATTTAGGGTCAACTGACACTTTTCGCACCATTCAGATATTTTTTCTAAATCGTTTTGCAGTTTGTTTTGATCTTCTGATAACTTTATTAGTCGATAAACGACAGCGTCATCTGAAAACAATGGAAGACGGCTGCTCAGATTGTGTCCCAAATCGTTTATATAGATAAGGAACAGCAAAGGGCCTATAACACTACCTTGGGGAACGCCTGAAATCACTTCTGTTTTACTCGATGACTTTCCGTCAGTTACTACAAACTGTGACCTCTCTGACAGGAAATCGCAAATCCAGTCACATAACTGAGACGATATTCCATAAGCAAGCAATATTACTACGAGCCGCTTGTGTGGTACAGTGTCAAAACCCTTCTGGAAATCCAGAAATACGGAATCGATCTGATATCCCTTGCCAATAGCACTCAGCACTTCATGCGAATAAAGAGCTAGTTCTGTTTCAGAGGAATGATGTTTCTAAACCCATGTTGACTGTGTGTCAAAAGACCGTTTCCTTCGAGGTAATTCATAATGTTCGAACACAATATATGTTCTAAAATCCTGCTGCATATCGACGTTAACGATATGGGGCGGTAATTTAGTGGATTACTCCTACTACCTTTCATGAATATTGGTGTGGCCTATGCAACTTTCCAGTCTTTGGGTACGGATCTTTCGTCGAGCGAACGGTTGTATATGATTGTTAAGTATGGAGCTAGTGCATCAGCAACCGTTTACTCCGAAAGGAACCTAATTGGTATACAGTCTGGACCAGAAGACTTGCTTTTATTAAGTGATTTGAGTTGCTTCACTACTCTGAAGATATTTACTTCTACTTTACTCATGTTGGCAGCTGTTCTCGATTCGAATACTGGAATATTTACTTCGTCTTCTTTTGTGAAGGCATTTCGGAAGGCTGTGTTTAGTGAATGTGCTTTGGCAGCACTGTCTTCGATAGTATCTCCACTGTTATCGCGCAGAGAAGGCACTGATTGTTTCTTGCCGTTAACATACTTCACTTACGACCAGAATCTCTTTGGATTTTCTGCCAGGTTTCGAGACAAAGTTTCGTTGTGGAAACTGTTATAAGCGTCTCGCATTGAACTCCGCGCTAAATTTCGAGCTTCTATAAAAGATCGCCAATCTTGGGGATTTTGCGTCTGTTTAAAGTTGGCATTTGCAGCTGAGGATTATGCTACTGTTTGGGTTTTACGAATAGTCAGTGCTACGGAGTGAAAAATGAGGTCACAGAAAGCTTTTTTGTGCTAATTTGTTTTCAGGGACTACAAGCAGACAAAGCCATAATTGTAGACACAGAGCCGCGCGGAGTGGCCGTGCGGTTTGAGGCGCCACGTCACGGATTGCGCGGCCCCTCCCGACGGAGGTTCGAGTCCTCCCTCGGACATGGCCGGGTTTGGACCCAGCCACTGCCTAAATTCTGAATAAAAACCATCAGCAGTAGTGGCCAAAGTCGTCCGGCATAAGTACTTACCCTTGCTCTGCGAACGGCCTTGTAAATGAGGGTGGAGGAACGGACAGATTCTTGCTCTTGGAATGGAAGGCTACCCCAAAAAGGCGAAGCATCAGCGATGATCAACATCATGAGGATGCAGAAAACAATGGAAACCACTGCATAAGACATGCTGATGTCGCAACCAGAAGATTACAGAAAGTATATGAGGATACTGAACCAGTAATTCAGTATGTAAAGGGAGATCTAGTAATCATGAGAAATTGGGACGTGGTTGTACGGGAAGGAACAGAAGAAATGATTACGGAAAATACGGGCAAGGCAGTAGGAATGAGAGAGGATGGTTCAAATGGCTCTGAGCACTATGGGACTTAACAGCTGTGGTCATCAGTCCCATAGAACTTAGAACTACTTAAACCTAACTAACTTAAGGACATAACACACATCCATGCCCGAGGCAGGATTCGAACCTGCGACCGTAGCAGTCGCGCGGTTCCGGACTGCGTGCCTAGAACCGCGAGACCGCTGCGGCCGGCAATGAGAGAGGAGAACAGCTAAATCAGCTCTGCAATACATTTCAGATGCAATAGCGAATACTGTGTTCACAAATAACAAGAGGAGGAGGTATACTCGGAAACGACCCGGAGTCACGGGAAGTTCCAAATGTATTACTTCACGGTCAGATAGGTTCCGAAATCAGATGCTGGATTGTACGGCGTACCCAGGAGCACATATACAGGGTGTTACAAAAAGGTACGACCAAACTTTCAGGAAACATTCCTCACACACAAAGAAAGAAAATATGTTAGGTGGACATGTGTCCGGAAACGCTTACTTTCCATGTTAGAGCTCATTTTATTACTTCTCTTCAAATCACATTAATCGTGGAATGGAAACACACAGGAACAGAACGTACCAGCGTGACTTCAAACACTTTGTTTCAGGAAATGTTCAATATGTCCTCCGTTAGCGAGGATACATGCATCCACCCTCCGTCGCATGGAGATTCTGGTCGTAAGTGAAGTATGTTAACGGCAAGAAACAATCAGTGCCTTCTCTGCGCGATAACAGTGGAGATACTATCGAAGACAGTGCTGCCAAAGCACATTCACTAAACACAGCCTTCCGAAATGCCTTCACAAAAGAAGACGAAGTAAATATTCCAGTATTCGAATCGAGAACAGCTGCCAACATGAGTAAAGTAGAAGTAAATATCTTCAGAGTAGTGAAGCAACTCAAATCACTTAATAAAAGCAAGTCTTCTGGTCCAGACTGTATACCAATTAGGTTCCTTTCGGAGTAAACGGTTGCTGATGCACTAGCTCCATACTTAACAATCATATACAACCGTTCGCTCGACGAAAGATCCGTACCCAAAGACTGGAAAGTTGCATAGGCCACACCAATATTCATGAAAGGTAGTAGGAGTAATCCACTAAATTACCGCCCCATATCGTTAACGTCGATATGCAGCAGGATTTTAGAACATATATTGTGTTCGAACATTATGAATTACCTCGAAGGAAACGGTCTTTTGACACACAGTCAACATGGGTTTAGAAACATCATTCCTCTGAAACAGAACTAGCTCTTTATTCGCATGAAGTGCTGAGTGCTATTGGCAAGGGATATCAGATCGATTCCGTATTTCTGGATTTCCAGAAGGGTTTTGACACTGTACCACACAAGCGGCTCGTAGTAATATTGCTTGCTTATGGAATATCGTCTCAGTTATGTGACTGGATTTGCGATTTCCTGTCAGAGAGGTCACAGTTCGTAGTAATTGACGGAAAGTCATCGAGTAAAACAGAAGTGATTTCAGGCGTTCCCCAAGGTAGTGTTATAGGCCCTTTGCTGTTCCTTATCTATATAAACGATTTGGGACACAATCTGAGCAGCCGTCTTCCGTTGTTTTCAGATGACGCTGTCGTTTATCGACTAATAAAGTTATCAGAAGATCAAAACAAACTGCGAAACGATTTAGAAAAAATATCTGAATGGTGCGAAAAGTGGCAGTTGACCCTAAATAACGAATAGTGTGGGGTCATACACATGAGTGCTAAAAGGAACTCGTTAACTTCGGTTACACAATAAATCAGTCTAATCTAAAAGCCGCAAATACAACTAAATACCTAGGTATTACAATTAAGAACAACTTCAATTGGAAAGAACACACAGAAAATATTGTGGGGAAGACTAACCAAAGGCTGCGTTTTATTGGCAGGACACTTAGAAAATGTAACAGCCCTACTAAGGAGACTGCCTACACTACGCTTGTCCGTCCTCTTTTAGAATACTGCTGCGCGCCGTGGGATCCTTACCAGGTAGGACTGACGGAGTACATCGAAAAAGTTCAAAGAAAGGCAGCACGTTTTGTATTATCGCGAAATATGGGAGAGTGTGTCACAGAAATGACACAGGATTTGGAATATACATCATTAAAAGAAAGGCGTTTTTCGTTGCGACGGAATTTTCTCACGAAATTCCAATGACCAACTTTCTCCTCCGAATGCGAAAATATTTTATTGACCCCGACCTACATAGGGCGGAACAATCACCAAGATAAAATAAGGGAAATCAGAGCTCGTGCGGAGAGATATAGGTGTTCAATTTTGGTAAACATTTTTGGACTACAGTGATCAATAGATTATTATATTTTGACTAAAGTTCAGTCTTGATCACACCATTTATGTTTCAATGACATAGGTAACCGGTTTCGGTTATTTTTACACAACCATCATCAGACCCATGGCTCCTTTAGGATGGTAGGCGGAGCTCTCCTCAGCTGCTACGAAGTCAACTGATCTGCCAGGCACTTAAATGTGATTTGCAGAGTATCCATGTAGATGTAGGTTATTTGGTAGTGATGAAGAGTAGAATGAATTTTAAGAGAATCGTACTGAAGAATCACTGTGGAAGGAAGTGGGACTGTAAAGTACTGATGAATGAGGGGGCGCATTTGCGCTTCACTAAAGATGTGGATACGCGCGATGAAGAATATCACACTAGGCAGTTCTGTTCAACAGGAATGGACATCTCCGGAAACGGCAATCAGGTATGTTGGACAGTCGAACGTACTTGTAGGTCCGAGGATGGTAACTGTGAAGAAACGATACGTAACCAAAGGAATACTTCAATTCAGGGCGAAAGGCGGATGTACGAAGTTCAGGAAATGATAGGAATACAGCATTATAAATCCATTACGAATGAAACAACTTGGAAGTGCTGGGAAGCCAAGGCGTAGTGGCTGCAGGAAAAATGTTAAGAAATAGGAAAAGAAATAACCGTCGGAAGGACTGATCCAGCATACAGAAAAGTCGAAGTAACCTTCGGTGACGTTCAAAGCAAGGCTACGAACATTAAGATTGCGTTGGAAATTACTCTATTAAACATAGTGGAAAGAGCACATACGTGGAAAGAGTACACTGAAGGCCTCCATGTGGGGAAGAACTTGTCTGATGACTTGATGCAAGAAGAAACAAGAAACTGTGGTCGCTAAGAAAGACGTAGGGGATCCAGTAATAGTCAGAATTTAAAAGAACTCTGGAAGATCTGAGATGATATAAAACAGAAGGGATAGGTAACATTCCATCGGAATTTCTAAAGTCACTGGGGGAAATGAGAGCCAAACGACTATTAAAGCTGGTGTGTAGAGTCTGTGAGACTGGTGACATATGAGTATCATCAGATGTTCGGAAAAATGTCATCTATTCAGTTCCGGGGCAGACGCTTGCGAAATCTGTTGCACAATCAGTGTAACAGCTCATGCATCCAAGCTGCTGACAAGAATAATATATGGAAATATGGAAAACAATAGTGAGCATTTGTTATATAACGATCAGTTTGGCTTTAGGAAAGGTAAAGGAACCAAAGAGGCAGTCATGACGTTGCGCTTGGTTCAAATGGCTCTGAGCACTATGGGACTTAACATCTGAGGTCATCAGTCCCCTAGAACTTAGAACTACTTAAACCTAATTAACCTAAGGACATCACACACCTCCATGCCCGATGCAGGATTCGAACCTGCGACCGTAGCAGTCGAGCGATTCTAGACTGAAGCGCCTAGAACTGCTCGGCACTGCGGCCGGCTTGTTGCGCTTGATAATGGAAGCAGGAGTGAATAAAAATCACGATACACTCATAGGATTTGTTGACCCAGAAAAAGTATTTGGCAAAGTGAAATGGTGCAATTCTGATAAAAATAGGAGTAAGCTATAGGGAAAGACGGGTGATGTATAATACGTACAAGAACCAAGAAGGAACGATAAGACTGGAAGACCAAGAAGGAAGTGTTCGGATTAAAAAGGATGTAAGGCAGAGAGGCATATTTCGCCCCTACTGTTCAATCTATACATCGAAGAAGCAGGAAATAACAGGAAGGCTGAAGAGTAGGATTAAAATTCAGCGTGAAAGAATGACAATAAGATTCGCTGATGTCATTAAATGAAGAAGAATTGCAAGGTTTATTGAATGGGATGAACAATCTTATGAGCACAGAACATGGACTGATAGTAAACCGGAAAAAGACGAAAGTAATGAGAAGTGGCAGAAATGTGAAGAGCCAGAAACGTCAGATCAAAATTGATGCTGACGAAGTAGGTGAAGTAAGGAATTGTGCTGTCTTGTAAGCAATATAAACTATGACGGCCGAAGCAAGGAGGATAAAAGAACTGCACTAACACAGGCAAAGAGTGTATTCCAGGCCGAGAGGAACCTACCAGTATCAAACACAGACCTTAATTTGAGGAAGAAAGTTCCGAGAATGTACGTCTGGAGCACAGCTTTGTACTACAATGAAACATGGACAACGGGAAAACAGGAACAGAAGGGAATCGAGGCCTTCCAGATATGGTGTTGCAGAAGAGTGTTGAAAATCGGGTGAATTATACTATAAGATACGAGAAGGTTCTTCACAGAATCGGCGAAGAAAGAACATATAGAAACACTGACCAGGAGGAGGGACAGGATGATAGGATGTATTAAGGCATCAGGGAATAAATTCCACGGTACTTGAGGAGCTGTAGAGGGGAACATCTATAGAGGAAAAAGAGAGACTGTAATAGATTCAGCAAATACTTGAGGGCATAGGTTGTAAGTTCCACTCTCAGATGAAAAGCTGGCACAGGAGAGAAATTAGTGGCTCGCCGTGTCAAACAAGTCAGAAGACTGATGACTCAGGAAAAAAAAGCCTTGGTGGTTCATGCATAACTACTACATTTGTGAATTCCAAATGTGAAATGAGAAAATACATCCCTGATATGAGTTTTGTTACTGTGTCATCGTACACCACATAAAAATACTTAAGTTCCACATCTGAAATAAAACTACAGATGACGTGGCAAGATCTTAAAATCAATTAAAGTGCACCTGTTCGTAACAAGACGTCTCTTTGCTACATGCTTATGTAGTTTCTGTGTACCAAGGTATACAGCTTTAATTAATTCACGATTAAAGAACCATGAAACAAACCTATCACAAAATCGGAACGATTGGCTTCAACGGGAGGGAGCAAACCTGATAGCGGAAGAATAATACGATAAAGTCTGCAAGTCGTCGCAAAGAGCCGTTATCAGCACAGCAATGAATAGTCTGTAATCCGCGGTCTAATTCAGCAGGAGGCCGGCCACGTTCCATTAGCGCATCACGAGGATAATGTAAAGGTCTTCACTCCGCAAACGGTATGTCTAAGCAGCCCCAGGTCGCTGCTTATATAGGCATTTTGGCCGCCTGTTGGCGGGCCAGATGAATGTTAGAAGCGCCGCCTATCCTGAGTTGCTTTGCCCCGCAACCTCTTTGACTCGATAACGCTATATCATCTCTGGTGGATCGACGTCGTTATCGAGACGAGGTACGAGTTGCGTATCAGACTGAGATGCTATTAGTGAACTGGAGTTGGTTTTTAATAAAAGTCGCGGATTTGGCGAGGGGCAGTTGTAGACTATAAAGTGTAGTTTTATCTGTGGAAACTGTAGGTGTAGTGTTCTCGTGTATCTTTGGCTGTATGGACATTGAATGACTATCCTGTTTTGTTTTAGTGTAGGTTGTTGGTGTAAGTACATAAGAACCAACTGGAAGTGCTACGTTGACTGTTAGCAGTTTGTGCTCTTAGGCCAGTCATTGGATCTACGAATCTTCCTGAACAGTTGGGTAGCTCCAGGACATTAACCATATTTTTGAGACCAGTGACAAGATTAACTCTTTCCAGCACTTCAAATCGATAATGGCGACCTTTATTTAAACTGGTTTTGACAGCGCAGCAAACTGATTTGATTCCTCCAGTAAATGTTTCTAGTTAATTTATTGATCAATATGTAGCTTAATTTGCGTGGCGCAACATACCTCGCTAAGAGTCCATGAATTCTGTCCGTGGTCGCGAGTGAGACTTCGCAAGCCCCCATGATCTCTGAGGATGAAGTAGGGACTCTGCTGCGTTATTATCCATTCACTTAACGTAATGACAGTCTGTGTCATCGTGTGCCAATACCGTTTTGTTCTGCTGACTGAAAAGTAAAAAACTTAATCTCACAGTGAAGTCGGTGGGACGCTTCTTAGTGTTCTCTTTCCTACAAATGTTGTACCAGTACATCAGTTGCACTAATATCCTCTGTTATACGCCTAATAATTTATAATTGACATATTAATTTCAAACCTGCGGATGGTTGCTTTAGGAGGAATATCCGAATGAATATCATGAGCGCACCCATAGCAACATGATCTTCAGTAGGCAGTGAGCGATTTCTTAGAATCTTGGGTCTGCTCCTAATCCTCTTCTGACTCCTTCTCCACTACCATCCGTCTTACACGCACGCACACACACACACACACACACACACACACACACACACACACACACCACGCAACACTAAACATCTACAAGACACTTCACGCATTTCGTGCTTTGATATGTCACGCGCTTCATCGTTGCTGACGATGTGTGTACAGTGAGTGCATCATGTATTGTGGTGTTGCAGGCGGCCCTGGCAGCGGTAAGGTGACGCACTGTGACACGCTGATGCAGGAGAAGCGCGGCATCACGCACATCAACATGACGGACCTGCTGCAGCAGTACGCCATTGGTAACGGTGAGACGCACGCGGCCTAGCCCTACTCTACTGTAACGTCCCCTGCACCGTGTCCGTGTTACAGACCTGCCACAGCAGCACGCCATTGGTAATGGTGAGACACCTGTTGCTTAGCCCTACTCTATTGCACGCCTCCCTCTGTAACGCCCTCTACACTGGTTACGGATGTACTACTGCTGTTTTTAATTGAGAATGGTGAGACATATTTGCCCTAGCCCTAGTATACAACGTCGGTGCTCTGTAACATGCCCTGCCTGTGTTACAGACTTACCATATGTGCAAGACAATGATTACCGGAAGACAAACGTGCCCTAACCCTACTCCACTGCATCCCTGTCTGTCTAGTGTCGCTTGCAATGCGTTACGAACATGCTACAGCTGTACGCCATCGGTAATGGTGAGATACACGCAGCCTAGCCGTATTATAAAGCAGCCACGTCTCTACAGTGCCCTCTGTACTGGTTCCGGACCTATTACAGAACTATGACATCGGTCATAGTGAGAAACATGCAGGCTAGCCTTACTCTGCTACTAAAATTCGCGTACAACCGGTTAAAACAAATCCTGTTATCAACACGTGTATAGAGCCACGGTTGCCCGTGCTTAAATACTGATTTACCCAAGACATTTTGCTGACTACACTAAATAAATTAGTACCACCTTTTATATACATTACGTTATCAAACAGCACGTGTCGGGCAACCTTTTGCTGGCGTGGGTGCTTGTCCTAAAAGGACAAATTATCTCGGCGGGACAGTGACGCCGCCATCGCGACCTTGGGACCCCGGGGGGCCCCATTTTCTTTATCAGTTGCTGACCCTCATGAATCGAAACATGACTGCGTCGTTTCATGATTCGAGGGTCAACAACAATCCTTGCGCTGTGTTACGGACATGCAATAGTCTTACTATACAACGTCCGTGCTCTGTAACATGCCCTGCCTGTGTTACAGACTTACAACATATGTAAGACAATGATTACCGGAAGACAAATATGCCCTAGCTCTACTCCACTGCACCATTGGAAACCGTGTGACGTACGTGACCTAGCCGTGTTCTACGCTATGTCACTATAACTTCCCGAACATCGTGTTATAGACCTGCTACAGCCATACACCGTTGGTAACGATGAAGTGCACATGGCTTAGCCATAATCTACTGATGCTTTGTTTCCCTAGCATCCACTGCGCTGTGTTACGGAACTAGTATAGCAGGTTGGTATGGTAACTGTGAGACACACGTATCCTAGGCCTGCTACAGAGCATCCCTCTCTCTGCAGCGTCCGCTGCACTGTGGTGTAGACCTGCTACAGCATTGGTAATCATGAGACACGTATACATTAGCCATAATGTACTGCACCTCTGTCTCTGTAACGTTGCCTGAAGTGTGTTACAGACCTAATGCTGCAGTACGCCATTGTTAACGGTGCGACGCACATGGCCTACTCCCATTGTGCTGTACTCATTCCTCTGTAACGTCCTCAGCAATGCGTTATGTTGCAGCCATAAGATGTAGCTTAACCCTACTCCATTGTACCCCTGTCTCTGTAATGTCCTCTCATTGTGTTACATATCTAATACAGCAATACGTCACTGCTAATGGTAAGACTGCACCCTGTCTGTGTTGCGTGTCCTGCGCTTTTTATGGTCCCGCCACATCAGCACGCCACTGGTATCAGTGAGACACACACAGCCAAACCCTATCTACTGCACCTCTGTCCCTACGACTTACCCATACTGTGTTGCGGGCTCAAAAACTGATGAAACACAGCGAAGGATGGATTCTACAAAGTGTTGGGGTTGTTCTGGGGAGATAATATTGCCTAAATTTTTCAGTGTTATCTACAATTGTTCTTGTGCAGTTGAGGCTGAGCTTACCAAACATGTATAGGTATTGACAACGTCTAATAAATACTTGACTGGGTTAAGATCGAGTGACATGCGAGATCAAACTGTTATGAATTTACATGAGTGTTCGTGGAAAGACGTGTGTACTGCTGCAACGTGTCACATTATTCTGTTGAAACATGGCCTCTCCATAGGGGTACTCTAATGCTAGAAAAGGATGCAGGCAGTCTGGAAGAATGTTCACATCTGTGAATGGTCCTTCCAGCGAGACATTGGGGCCTTATTATGACCGTGTTAACACAGCCCAGTCCCTAAATGAGCCATCTTCTAAGTGGGCGTATCTTGTTGGCATACAGAATCTATATGCCACACTCTTACATACTTATCAGCTCGATACAATTGAAAATGTTTTACATCGAACTATGTTACACAGCGCCCCTGACCATGACCCAGTGAAGATGTTCGCGGGACATGCCATGCGTTGAGTTCTGTGTCGAGGTGTCAACGAGTCGGCGTTGATTGCTGAAGCATATGTGGTGCATTTGTCTCCTGTAGTCCTGCTAGAAATGGTTACTCATGCACCACATTAAAATCGATGGCGATGTGACTCAGAATTAACCATTGCCTGCCCCGTGTGGCTCTGTGGAATCGACGTGACGTCTGTTCGCTTTACGGTATTTCATAAATGTTGAAACATTTATTCTGCAGTAATGAAGCTGGATCCTAGATACAGTTGACCTCGGAAACTGGAATGCTTGTGTAATCTCCGATATGCTATGACCCATATGACTTGCCTCTATCGTCATTCCACGTAATAAATCAGTTATTTTGCGACATGCTGCCGTTTTCTATAAGTTGACAGCTAGTGACTCAACGATGACATGCCCTAAACTCAGATTTGTTCTTGTGCTTTCCCTTTATTGGTTCAGTATACAGTCGTCCATATGCAGCAACAAAAAAATGTTCAAATGTGTGTGAAATCTTATGGGCCTTAACTGCTAAGGTCATCAGTCCCTAAGCTTACACACTACTTAACCTAAATTATCCTAAGGACAAACACACACACCCATGCCCGAGGGAGGACTCGAACCTCCGCCGGGACCAGCCACACAGTCCATGACTGCAGCGCCTAAGACCGCTCGGCTAATCCCGCGCGGCCCGCAGAAAGAAAGAGGTGAGGAGTTTATTTCGTGTTCTGTATTCTGAAAGGATTGATGTCGCGGAGATAATTCGCAGAAAGCAGTACCTGTCTCAGTGAACGAAAAAAATTACGAGTGGGAAGATTGCTTTAAAAGTTTATCTGTATCTTTGGCGAGGCACTTTCAAGTTGGCCATTCACTCTGAAAACGGACGGGAAGATCGATACAGTTGAGCGAATGATTTGCAGTTATGAGCACGCCAGAAATGATGATTTTACGCACGAGCTGAACATCAGCTATGGTTCAATATTTGAAATCGTCCATGTATCTCTAAACTATCGCAAATTTTGTGCTCATTTGGTACCACGTCAACTGACAAACACAAACAGGAACGTCTGGAAATGTCGAAATCACATTTAAGGGGTTTCTAAAAGGAATATGAGAACTTTGTCATCTGCATAGTAATCGTTGATGAGATGTAGGTCCATCACTTCGAATCACAAAGGAAGCGGCGGAATACTCGGAATACTATGTGGAAACAAAAGTCCTCGCCTACAGCAACAAAGTTCAGAAGCCAAGCTTCTATAACAGAGTTCAAGTGAGGAGTATTTTGGGATATGAAATACACTCCTGGAAATTGAAATAAGAACACCGTGAATTCATTGTCCCAAGAAGGGGAAACTTTATTGACACATTCCTGGGGTCAGATACATTACATGATCACACTGACAGAACCACAGGCACATAGACACAGGCAACAGAGCATGCACAATGTCGGCACTAGCACAGTGTATATCCACCTTTCGCAGCAATGCAGGCTGCTATTCTCCCATGGAGACGATCGTAGAGATGCTGGATGTAGTCCTGTGGAACGGCTTGCCATGCCATTTCCACCTGGCGCCTCAGTTGGACCAGCGTTCGTGCTGGACGTGCAGACCGCGTGAGACGACGCTTCATCCAGTCCCAAACATGCTCAATGGGGGACAGATCCGGAGATCTTGCTGGCCAGGGTAGTTGACTTACACCTTCTAGAGCACGTTGGGTGGCACGGGATACATGCGGACGTGCATTGTCCTGTTGGAACAGCAAGTTCCCTTGCCGGTCTAGGAATGGTAGAACGATGGGTTCGATGACGGTTTGGATGTACCGTGCACTATTCAGTGTCCCCTCGACGATCACCAGTGGTGTACGGCCAGTGTAGGAGATCGCTCCCCACACCATGATGCCGGGTGTTGGCCCTGTGTGCCTCGGTCGTATGCAGTCCTGATTGTGGCGCTCAAATGCACGGCGCCAAACTCGCATACGACCATCATTGGCACCAAGGCAGAAGCGACTCTCATCGCTGAAGACGACACGTCTCCATTCGTCCCTCCATTCACGCCTGTCGCGACACCACTGGAGGCGGGCTGCACGATGTTGGGGCGTGAGCGGAAGACGGCCTAACGGTGTGCGGGACCGTAGCCCAGCTTCATGGAGACGGTTGCGAATGGTCCTCGCCGATACCCCAGGAGCAGCAGTGTCCCTAATTTGCTGGGAAGTGGCGGTGCGGTCCCCTACGGCACTGCGTAGGATCCTACGGTCTTGGCGTGCATCCGTGCGTCGCTGCGGTCCGGTCCCAGGTCGACGGGCACCTGCACCTTCCGCCGACCACTGGCGACAACATCGATGTACTGTGGAGACCTCACGCCCCACGTGTTGAGCAATTCGGCGGTACGTGCACCCGGCCTCCCGCATGCCCACTATACGCCCTCGCTCAAAGTCCGTCAACTGCACATACGGTTCACGTCCACGCTGTCGCGGCATGCTACCAGTGTTAAAGACTGCGATGGAGCTCCGTATGCCACGGGAAACTGGCTGACACTGACGGCGGCGGTGCACAAATGCTGCGCAGCTAGCGGCATTCGACGGCCAACACCGCGGTTCCTGGTGTGTCCGCTGTGCCGTGCGTGTGATCATTGCTTGTACAGCCCTCTCGCAGTGTCCGGAGCAAGTATGGTGGGTCTGACACACCGGTGTCAATGTGTTCTTTTTTCCATTTCCAGGAGTGTATTCGTTACTGATTTATTACCCTCCTAAATGTCAAATAATGAACAGTGATACCTACCCTGAGGCACTACGAGATATGAAACCCATGATCAAAACAAAAATGGGAGATGTGATTTACTAATGAGAAGCTCGCCTTTATGCAAAGGGGAATGGAATCCAGTACATCCAGAATCTAGGTTCTGAGCTGCCTGAGCACTCAGCGTACAGTCCTGAACAGCTATAACTGATTTTCGACGTTTCGATCTGATGAAAAACAGCAGCTTAATGAATCAAAATTGTCATCGGATGATGAAGTTGTGGAGGCGGTGCACGCCAGAAAGCTTCTTGCAGGACAGAATTAATTTGTACTCGTTAGGAACTATGCCGAATGACGGCCAAACACAAACGACACCCTTTGCAAAAGTCGAAATCACATTCAGGGCGTCTCTATCGTTGGGAAATATACAAAGTGTACCAGTTGTTGCGGCAAAAAAAAAAAAAAAATTGTTCAAATGGCTCTGAGCACTATGGGACTTAACTGCTGTGGTCATTAGTCCCCTAGAACTTAGAACTACTTAAACCTAACTAACCTAAGGACATCACACACATCCACGCCCGAGGCAGGATTCGAACCTGCGACCGTAGCGGTCGCGCGGTTCCAAACTGTAGCGCCTAGAACCGCACGGCCACTCCGGCCGACTGTTACGACAACCTTCGAGGGGTTGCGAAAGGTATCTTGAGGAACAAATGGAAGACAGGAACCCGTGTCCGGTAACGTCATCCAGCGACGCTGCAGGCGCCGGCCACTGCCCACTAGGCCACCCCTTCGGCAGTAATTGCGACTTTGTACGCTGACTGACAACAGGAAGGACGTCTCGCAAGTTTGTTTGTTTTTCAGTGATCGTGATTGATTGTCACGATCGCCAGTGGAAAAAATGGGGCTAGCTGCTGCGTAGAGGGGGCTAGTCTCTTATGAATGCGATGCTCTATTGACTTGGTGGGTGACGGTTTCGGACATGGGTTACCATCTGCAGTTTATCTTTCTCCTAGAACCCTTTAAAATCTCCAGTATATTTCGGTATACAGGAGAAAAATGAACTGTAAATAGAAGCCTGTATCCAAAAGCATCATCTATTAACACAACAGAGCATCGCATTCCTAGGAGTCAATGCCTGTCTAAAAACTAAACTCCTCCCGAACAGGACATGAAAGCCCAAAGGTACCGACCGGCCGCCGTGTCATCCTTAGCCCACAGGAGTCACTGGATGCGGATACGGAGGGGCATGTGGTCAGCACATCGTGCTCCCGGCCGTATGTCAGTTTCCGAGAGCAGAGCCGCTACTTCTCAGTCAAGTAGCTCCTCAGTTTGCCTCACAAGGGCTGAGCGCACCCCGCTTGCCAACAGCGCTCGGCAGACCGGATGGTCACTCATCCAAGTGCTAGGCCAGCCCGACAGCGCTTAACTTCGGCGATCTGACGGGAACCGGTGTTACCACTGCGGCAAGGCCGTTGGCACAGTGCCAGGGATAACAAACAACAAAGAGAGACATTCCGCCTACGATCCGTGAGCGTACAGAGTCACACTCGCTGCCTAAGGGGTGGCCTAGCGACAGGGGTCGGCTCCTATAACTTCAACGCTCTGTAGCGTCGTCGGATGACGTTACCGGATCCGGGGTTCTGTCCTTGATTTGTTCCTGAAGACACCCCCTACAGCTCCTCGAAGTTTGTCGCAACATTTCTGGGACACTCTGTGTAGCTCAATTGGTGGAGCAACTACACAGATTTTGAAGGAAACTATATAGAGAAATGATGTTATTTGCAATGTACTTTTCCCAATGAATAGTTTCTTTTTAAAAATCGTGTGATCTACAGCGATAACTAAGCAATTTTACAATTACATTATGTACTGGTCATTAAACGTAAATACAATCTAAATCACTAGATTCTTGTATACGAAAATAAAGTCCTTAGCAAAGTATACAAAGCAGAAGTAACTGACACTTGAAGTTCCAGAAGTTCACAGTCTACTAAAGGGTGCAATCAAATACACTTGATGTTCAAAAATGTTCAAATGTGTGTGAATTCCTAAGGGACCAAACTGCTGTGGTAATCGGTCCTTAGACTTACACACTACTTAAACTAACTTAACGCTAAGGACAACACTCACACTCGTGCCCGAGGGAGGACTCGAACTTCTGACGGGAGGGGCCGCACGATTAGTGGTATGTCGAGATACACTTGATCTGACGCGAAAAAGTTCCACTAGCGCTCCTCATAACCTAGGCCACTGCACCACAGACACACAGAAAAATCCAGAATGAGATTTTCACTCTCCAGCGGAGTGTGCGCTGATGTGAAACTTACTGGTAGATTAAAACTGTGTGCCGGACAGAGACTCGAACTCGGGGCCTTTGCCTTTGGCGGGCAAGTGCTCTACCACTGAGCTACCCGAGCACGACTCACGCCCCGTCCTCACAACTTTGCTTCCGCCAGTACCTCGTCTCCACCTGTCAAACTTCGAAGTTTCACACAGAAAAATGTTAACGTATGATAACCTGTAGTGCAGCGCTGCTGATGAGGTCCTGCTGTGGCAGTAGAGTAGAGCGAGACGACGTGTTCGGCAGAGCCCAACAGAACGGGGCCCTGTCGTAAACAGAGTACAACGTCGGTGGCAGTGAGAAGCAGCTGTCACAGCGCAGTGTAGCTGACTACATGGCTGCTCGAACAGAACCGACTTTCGCTGGCTTTCCGGCCGTTTATATTGCATTTTTTGTACTTTTTAGCTTACCGATCTGCATGGCAGCAGTCACGTGGCACTTCACGCCTCTTGTGGCAGAGCTGCTAAACCTACAATATCCAAGGTCTCTGCAGTCGTTGTGCCTTTGTACACCGATGGCGAAGAAAAAGGTCAAGAGATGCATAGAGGTTCAAGGAGATTATGTAGATAAATTATGTTACTCGCTATGTTGCTTTCCTAACTGAAAGTTTCTTTTTAAGAAATTGACTTTACTTTTCGACTGTCTCCGTTTCATGTTCTTCGACTTTTTGAACTGACATGGTTACTGTGTAAGTTGTAGATAACACTGTGCTCCGTGCATTTTATCCCTGCTACCTTCAAATTTTCAGAGAGCATATTCCAGTAAAAACTGCCAAGATTTTGCCAATATATCTGCATCAACCACGAAGGTTAGATTACTTTTGAATACATCGTGGAAGCAGACAGTGATCCATGCTATTACTAATAGTTACTATTAAAATCAGTCTTGATCACAAATTTATTTATTCTGGTAACAGGTTTCGACCACGTTTGTGGTCATCTTCAGACCAAAATCACTGCTCTGATTTGCCACCAGAAGGAACCTCCTCCTCATAAAGCATTTTGGTCTGAAGATGACCACAGGCGTGGTCTAAATCGGTTACCAGAATAAATAAATTTGTGATGAAGACTGATTTTAATAGTACCTTTTACGATGGTTAGAGTATAGGGAGACGCCCATACGCCAAAATAGTGAAGCCTGCCTCCACCATATTGGTGAGTCTTGGTAAAGTGTTCGTATTGCAGTGCTGCACTTCGATATCACTTAAAACAGGAGTAAAACGTTGGCCTTTCTTGCCGCGATGTACACCATGTGCGAAGTGTGACAATTAGCGATCAAGAATTAAGCTTGAAAGTGTCTCATGATGAGTATTCATCCACGGAAGTACGTTGCTTCAAAGCTTCTACTCATAACTGACTGTCAAGTCAATGCATTAAAGGTAGAAGGGTAAGTTTAACACAAGACTTTAAAGGAGGAACAGTCTTCTAAGGCTCCCCAAGATGGCGGACAGGCTTCACTGGCGTCTCTACTCGGTGTAGATAACACCATCCCCCCTTTATTTTAACACCTTGGCATCTCTAAGTGGGCATGAAGAACTTGTCCTCTCTGGAATCAGTAAGGTCCGGCATGATGACATGATGGTAGATCAACACAACCAACAACAATCGTAGATGCGCTGATTGTTCAGATCAATTCTAGAGACATTACTGATTATAGGCAAAAGAAAATACCATGATAATTAGATATGGATTAGTCGGAAGATAAGCTCATCTGGTGTTTTTACCAAAGACATCGTATTATTCTGATCACAGTAGTTTGAGGTTTGTAGCGAATATTAAATAAATTTAAATTTTTTTAGTTCACCAATTTTCAGATATTTTGAGATGGAAAGTAAACAAGACAGGGCAGTAGCGATAGGAGACTCAAGGTGAACATCAGCTGCGAACTGTATATCGCATTACATAGTCTGTGAATCCACAGACCACTCGTAATTGTTTGTTTACATCCTCTGAAGGTCATTAAGATACTCATGTCAGGACGTAGAAAACTTGAATTATTTTAACGGACTAACGTTGTTTTACAGGCAATGAGTACATTCCGTGTACGAAGACATACAGATGATAAACATACTTGGATCTACGGTTGAGAGTGACTGGTGTGCAGGTAAGATGGTGTTTCTGACCGAGGTGAACAGGGAAGTAGAGGATCATGATTAAGTTATGACAGTGAGCAGTGACGGCTATAAAGAATTCCCTGAAATAATACGCAATGGCAACTCAAGAAGTAATGGCAAGTTTTTAAAAACAAACTTTTTATTGGTAAGCAACATTGCAAATAACGTGATTTCTCTACACAGTCTTCTTTAGTTTCTGCGTACAGTCTGGTAAGTTAGAGCGTGGTCAGCATTACACACAGATGGTAAAAGATACCGCAGTAGTTCTTTCACAGCCCATTGGAGGGTACATTTGTTCTTCATGCAATGTCCATAAAGCATTAGTTTACTTTGACTTCTTGACTGAGATTTGCACGTGTTTACCGACAATTTAAACGCACAGGTGATGTTACAGATTTATCAAAGATGTGTGATGCTGACTGCTAAACGTTGGTTTATCCACAAAAGAGAATATTGGTTACTGCAGGAGGACAATTATCCGAAGCCGCAGAAGGGTTTACAGCGACAGAAGAAATGAGAAAGATGTGCAGATACTGGACTAGCCCGCAAAATCGCCTGACGCTAATTCTATTGAAAATATATGTTGTTATATCGAAAAGAAGTTGCAAGGAAAAAGATCTTCATTTTGAAACAGCTGTCTCTTCCATTTGAATACGCGGACAACTTCGTTTCAAGCTTGCCTCGGAGATGCCAAGCAGTTATCGACGCTGCGGTGACTGGGCGTATAATTAATTGTAATTGCATTTTTCTTTTCTTCATACATTATGTATGCTTGTGTTTTAGTTCGATGTCAAATTTTTCCTATTGTTTAACCCGGCCACGATCTTACTTAAAAGACTGTACTTGGTCCAGCTCTTGACTTCTACACAGTTCAATCACAGTAATGTCACCACCTGCTATGTTCGACGTCAACGTGCAGTAACCACTTACAGGCGGCAGGTAGAATCACTAGCAATGGAAAAAATGACTCTGAGCACTATAGGACTTAACATCTGAGGTAATTAGTCCCCTAGAACTTAGAACTACTTAAACCTAACTAACCTAAGGACATCACACACATCGATGCCCGAGGCAGGATTCGAACCTGCGACCGTAGCGGTCGTGCGGTTCCAGACTGTAGCGCCTAGAACCGCTCGGCTACTCTGGCCGGCACTAGCAGTGGAGGATGTATATAGAGTGTCAGGGGAACGGGGAAAAAATGCAGTCGTCGTAAAGCGCAAATGCAGCGATTTATCTGGCGTCCTAACGGGCATGGTCATTAGCTTTCGGGCCATGGGCCGGCCGCTGTGGCCGAGCGATTCTGGGCGTTTCAGTTCGGAACCGCGCTGCTGCTACGGTCGCAGGTTCGAATCCTGCCTTGGGCATGGATGTGTGCGATGTCCTTAGGTTAGTTAGGTTTAAGTAGTTCTAAGTCTAGGGACTGATGACCTCCGATGTTAAGTCCCATAGTGCTTAGAGCCATTTGAACCAATTTTTCGGGTCATGGGTGGAAGCATTTCCGAAACGCCTAAGTCTGAAAACCTCGTGCCGTCGCGGTTGAGGTATACCGCGCATGGCAAATTGGCGCCATCTAAAATCAAACGCTGACGCAATTGTGGTGCACCCCAGGCCATAGGTGACAGGGCTGAACGACGGTTGTACGGACGAATAGACGTGTAACTGTTGAGCAACTGACCGTCCAGATGGACCAAGGGGCTAACAAAAGCGCGTCCCAAAGACAATTCAGCGAACATTGCTGCGTATGGGGCTGTGCAGAATGCGCCCTGTTCATGCAGCCATGCTGACTGATGTTTACCCGCGAAGAAGGTTGGAGTATGCACGCCAACAGGCCATCCACTGAGTGACGGCAGGTGGCCTTTTCAGATGAATCACGTTTTATGTTCCATGGCTGTTGGTGTGTATAGCATGAAGCGTCTGAAAGCAAAGCGTCTAGGATGGAGAAGGGAACATTTTTGTCTGGCGAATGCTTTCGTGGCGTTCCCTGGATGATCTCGTCATTATGGAAGGCACACTGGATTGACACAAGTATGGGTGTATTGTTGGGGACCACGCACACCCCTGCATGCAATTGTTTTTCATTGGCACGACGGCATCTACCAGCAGGACAATTCAGCGCGTCACGCATCCCGCAGTGTACGAGCACGATTCAAAGAGCACGAAGATGAGTTTATCGTATTCCGTGGCCACCAAAATTCCCAGATTAAAATTCTGTCGAAAATCTGTGAGACCTTTTCGATCACGCTGTTCGCGGCATGGACCCTCAACCGAGAACCCTAGTCCAGCTGACCACGGAGCTGGAGTCGCCATGGCTCCACATCCCCGTCGCTAGCTTCCATGACCTCAATGACTCGTCTCGCAGCGTTCCGCGCTGCAGAAAGTGGTTATTCAGGCTATTGAATCATGGTCACATTAATGTGACTCGAGAGTGTATCTTAGCTATTGACTGACAAAGACGCATTGTTGGCAGAGACCATGGGCGAGTAGGTTTAGCTGCCCTGCCACAACCTGTGCTAAATATACCACGTGACCGCCGCTTGGAAGGTGGGGTCCTGGGGAACTTCAGAGATGGCAACACAATAGCAGGCGGTAGTCGGTTCTCTTCGAGCTAAGCCACCGTTCTTTAAATACGTTCTGCAGCACTGTTTACAGAGAATGTTCTGACCTTTGTTTCGAAGGTCTTCTGTCAACACACCCTGGTATTTTTAACACAGTGTACCTTTACCGTAACAGAACTGAAGGTCTGTTCCCGTGCTTGCAGAAAATAATAATGAAACAAAAATGTGCGTCTTCTTGTAAGAACACAATTCTGTTGTATTTCTCAAACCAATTTCTCCACAGCTGCGGCATCTAAAGAGGGTTTTCCTTTTATCCCTAATTTTTATGCTCTATGCCTTATGTATGCCCTGTAGCTGTCAAATGAAATCAGCCACAAGTCTATATTAGTACAATATGTCATGTGTAAAACAGGCAAAGTTTGTACGAAATCTTTTGTTGTTGTAGTTGTTTAGAATACAGCCTTTTCTGGGTTAAGTCCTGAGGGATATAGTCTACAGTTTTTACCTCGCTCCAATTGAGAGCGACGCAGGGATGGGAATAACTGATAATGGCACACAGAACTTTTCGTCATGTACTGTACAGCGGCGTATGGCGTACGTAAGTATCTGTAGCTCAGTCATCATACGAATACCTAAGAGACAAATATTGGTATAAATAATCACAAGATAGAAAATCGACTGATTTAAGTTTTCCGCGATTTCGTTAAATCACGCAAGCAAATTACAGCATGATTCCCATGCTCGTTAACTTAGTCATGTAAGTAAGCTCACCGGACAAAAAAACTTGTCATCTCAGTGCGCACGCGCAGATGAATCGTTAAGCCTTTACTGACGCGCAGCGATCGAATCACATGCTCAACTGTATGTGCACTTCATCTAAGTGAGACTTTTTTGTTTCAATCGGACACTGCGTAAACATGGTTTAATCTAAGGACGTGACAGAGTGTCAAAGAGACATTCGTGTTTGGCCGTGCCCTTGACCATGAAGTGTGTGAAGCTGCTGGATTTGCTGTTAACTTCGATGTCGACGGAAACGCTACCGAAATAGAAAAAAAAGAGGTTTGCTGGTGTTTCACGTTGGACTGTATACAAGCAGTGGTGTAACACGCGTGAGTAAGAAACACTTCGACAGAACTGTCGGCGGAAGAAGTCCTGAACGAGAGCGACAGGAGATACGTTTCAAGGCTTGTGAATCAAAATAGTTTTCAAACGTGACAGAAACTGCCGCAGGCAGTTAATGAATGTCCATCACAATCTTTTAGCGGAAGCACGTTGCGTCGAAAACTGCATGCAACCAATATTTGGAGTTTGTAACTTCGCAAGATGCCGTTGCTTACGCAGGCACATAAAGACGACATCAACAAAGTTTATCGGGTTGGAAGAATGTGAGACAGGTTTTCAGAACACTCCCCCATCCTACTACATCTCGACTAACCTGAAAAATCACATCACCGCATAGAAAATCTGTGGGTAAAACGCTGACACCAACGTCCCAGGAATTTGGTGGACTTGCTCGATCAGATCCTCAGAGAGTGGCTGAAACTGGATGCGACGTACCTGTACAATCTTCTGGGCTCACTTTCTTCCCGAATCCAGGCGGTTGTCAATTACGGGGACTGAATTACACGGTATTAATTGAAGCTTTGTAATGATTTCTCCAGCGGCGACTAATTTTTTGTCCGGTGAGCTTATATAAATGGCTGTATACATTGTTTTTGTATTAAGCTGCAATATCACCCGAGCGAGGTAGCGCAGTGGTTAGCACACTGTACTCGTATTCGGGAGGACGACTGTTCAAACCCACGTCCGGTCATCATGATATAGGTTATCCGTGATTTTCCTAAAACGCTTCGGGCAAATGTCGTGATAGTTCCTTTGAAAGGGCACGGTCAACTTCCTTCTCTAATTCGATAGGACCGACGACCTCGTTGTTTGGTCAACTCCCCCGAATCAACCAACCAGCCAACCAATATCATGACATGTGCAATACACTTGTAAGAACGATCCATTGCTAGATAAAACTATTACTGCTACTACTACCACTTTTAAAGTACCTCGGTACAAGAAAGGCAGCTGGATCTGATGAGGTTCCTGAGTGATACTACATAGATTGTGCGGAAGAACTTGCTCCCATTCTGTCAGCAGTTTGTAGTAGGTCACCACAGCAATAAAGCGTCCCAAGGGACTGTAAAAGTCACAAATTATTCCAGTTTTCAAGAAGGGTCGACGGACAGACGTGCATAGTTGTAGACCTACCCTTCAGTCCACCTAGTTTTTAACTGGACTAAGAAAAAAAAGAAAAAAAAAAAAGAAAAGTGAAGAGGTGATTTTAATGCCTTAGATGTTCTAGATAGTCTTCCTTTACTGGAGTGAAACACATAGAACGGCCAAATAACCATCTGAAACTGCCACAAAAATCCTTCTTTGAGATGTTCAACTCGTGCGTCACATTCGCACATTCTTCGGTCTCGGCGAACCATCAGTGGCCCATTCTGCACTTTGTGGCCTTGTGGTTGTTTAGTATTGATAACGCCAAGTCTTATCACCCGTTATGACATTTTTCAGAAAAATATTGTCCGCGTTTTTTTCATTTCAATCAAGTCGCTCCAGGCATCCCTGCATCGTGTTTTTTGTGCGGGAATCAAGGTATGCCGAACGAACTTCGCACACACTTCTCTCTTCTTCAAAACATTTAGGAGAATATTGGAGACTTTATTTAGAGAAAAATTGCTCGACTGACACACTACAACCCACGTGCATTTTTTAACACTGCCTGCAAATAAGTCAATGCTGTTGTTCACAGTTGTTAGTTCAAACTGCCAACGTAGTTACTGCGCTGACATCGGTCATACGCCTGGACTACAATCAGTGTCGGAGCTTTTTGGACAGATGCTGTATACCTTTGACATTAGTCTGATGTAGAGCTATGGAAAACGTTTCATTCTCACGGGGTATGACGTCTTTGAAGACCGAAAATCTCTGCAGTTAGAATCATTACAGATTCCACAAACAGCGATCTTGTGAATTCGGCGCGCTGTCTTTGGAATGAGGTCCAGAGGGCAGTACTTTATGCACAATATAACTTGGCTCTTTTCAGGGAGTAAAGTTGCAGATGGAAGTTTCCTGCCCGTTGCCAATCTTATCTGCAGAAGAATACAACACGGTTAACATTGCAGTAAGCACCGTGAATGCGATGCCGATTACGCTGCGAGAAAAACGGAACTTGCTTCCTCTGCTACACCTCTCGTCACTCCTGCCCCCCTTCCCCTCCACTCCCTCACAACAGCCAGTAAGCTAGGCACAGATCGCGTGCTTACTCTCGCAGCATGCTCTGCAAAAGGGCCAAGTTATGAGGTACGTTAGACAAAGTTTTATGTTGCGCTTCCGCCTTCCGGATGGTGTTCGACACAGTTTCTCAATGTTATGTTCGACACAGTTCCTCAGTATTACCCAGCGAACAAAAAAAAAAAAAAAAGTCTTATACAACACTGGGTGGATATTATGTATGGCATCTGGAATTACTAGCACTCAGCACAGCGTTTCTAACGAGGCGAAATCATCAAGTGTAAAAGTAACTCTAGGGAGATATCGTTACTGCTCACGATGTATACTGACTGATTATATCAAAACTGCAGCTACTCACAAAGGTCCAGTGTCTGCTATAATTCTCGTATAGAAGCGAAACTTGGCAGATATTGTAACGTGTTAATGCACAACCGACTGACACTAGAAAAAAGTTGGTTCCAGTTTTGACCACTAGGTGCCAGTCTGGCGCTGTGAATGCAAGGAAGAGGTATAGAAATATTTTCATTTGTAATGGAGTAGGAACGAGTTGAGCGTAGAAAAGGTAAAACAATGTTGATTTTATTGTTGACTACCACTTATACAAGTTGTTCAATATGAGCACCGGAGACAACGATGAGATGCTGCATCCGGAAAACGACGTGATCACAGGTTGTTCACAGCAGTTCCAGGGGAGCTGAGCAACGTGTTCCTCTATACGGGCCTTCAGATCAGGTGATCTTGCAGGCCATGCATCTGGAAATTCTTTAGAGATAACGTGTTCCTGGAAGGTTGAATTAACCAGATCTTTCACTGACCGAGCGACATGAGGTGTTGCCACATCTTGCATGAAAACAGTGGTTTCCACACTGTTGCGTCCTTCCAAAAGAGGTATCACATGTACAAGGAGGTTCGACAGCTTGCAGACATTACAGTAGACGTGACCAGCCCTCTGGGTGTATTCTCTACAAAGAAGTAAAAGTGCTTGTGAATCCACACAACTCCTCGTACAAAACACGCTGTTTAACAGTAGCCTAAAATTCCGTAGTTTTCTGTATTCACTGCACCTTGTAAAATGTGTCCCGTCACCCCATAGAATATTGCCCGATCACATGCCATCAAATTCTAGCCATGCCACAAACTGAAGAGAAAATTCAGAACGTTGTTGCGGATCATGAGATTTCAGTCTGGATCTTCTACTGGTACTAGTGTAAAATAGACAACAAAACTTCCCGTAGTGTTGACCATGAGGTGGACAATTCTCGTGACACTATACGAGCACTAACAATAGCCCGGTCACTTGCTCTGCAGTCACTTAGAGCGACAGCAGCTTCGTACACCGGGATAGGATGCCTTCCTCTTCAAGGTATAGCAATGTTTTCATTTGTAATGGATTGACAAGCACTTTTACTCACCCTATTTAGTGACATCTCTCAGACCAGTCAGTCGGAGATATTGTCTCTATGTTGCACTGTAATTGCTGCCTTTCACATCAGACAGTTTCACTAACACGCCGGCCGGAGTGGCCGCGCGGTTAAAGGCGCTCCAGTCTGGAACCGCACGACCGCTACGGTCGCAGGTTCGAATCCTGCCTCGGGCATGGATGTGTGTGATGTCCTTAGGTTAGCTAGGTTTAAGTAGTTCTAAGTTCTAGGGGACTTATGACCACAGCAGTTGAGTCCCATAGTGCTCAGAGCCATTTCAAGTTTCACTAACAACGCACCGCTCTCTTCTCGAAAGCCACACTTTTCATTCACTTTATGGTTTGTCAAATGGCAGTGTGGATGTCACATCGTCATACAAACAGAGTACAGCGCCAGATTTGCACCTGGTGCTCACAGTGGAAAGTAATTTGTTTTTCAGCGTGAACCGGTTCCTCATTAACGTTTAGCATGTCTAGCAAGTTTCGCTGCCATGAGATACTTACAGTCCACACAAAGCCTTCGTGAGTAGCTGCACTTTAATTATAACCACCTGGTACATAACTGTCCGAATTTTACTTTCGACGTGTGCTTACTCAGCTCACCGTATGCGGAAAACATCATATTCTCGTTATGTGTGTCTGGTAAGGACCTGTGTGTTTACATCAGTGAGTGACACGCAACTAAGAGCACGTAAAGTAGCTGACTGCCTGTCGCGTAGTAAGCGGCAACAAGGCCGCTCTGTTGCCAGGACGCCAGAGCAGAGTCGATTTCCCAATAAACTCGCTTCATCAAGGGACACTGAACTGTAGCTTGCCTTCCTTATCGTTAGTGCTTTAGTACATCTACATCTACATCTACATCTATACTCCGCGAGCCACCTTACGGTGTGTGGCGGAGGGTGCTTATTGTACCACTATCTGATCCCCCCTTCCCTGTTCCATTCACGAATTGTGCGTGGGAAGAACGACTGCTTGTAAGTCTCCGTATTTGCTCTAATTTCTCGGATCTTTTCGTTGTGATCATTACGCGAGATATATGTGGGCGGTAGTAATATGTTGCCCATCTCTTCCCGGAATGTGCTCTCTCGTAATTTCGATAATAAACCTCTCCGTATTGCGTAACGCCTTTCTTGAAGTGTCCGCCACTGGAGCTTGTTCAGCATCTCCGTAACGCTCTCGCGCTGACTAAATGTCCCCATGACGAATCGCGCTGCTTTTCGCTGGATCATGTCTATCTCTTCTATTAATCCAACCTGGTAAGGGTCCCATACTGATGAGCAATACTCAAGAATCGGACAAACAAGCGTTTTGTAAGCTACTTCTTTCGTCGATGAGTCACATTTTCTTAGAATTCTTCCTATGAATCTCAACCTGGCGCCTGCTTTTCCCACTATTTGTTTTATGTGATCATTCCACTTCAGATCGCTCCGGATAGTAACTCCTAAGTATTTTACGGTCGTTACCGCTTCCAATGATTTACCACCTATGGCATAATCGTACTGGAATGGATTTCTGCCCCTATGTATGCGCATTATATTACATTTATCTACGTTTAGGGAAAGCTGCCAGCTGTCGCACCATGCATTAATCCTCTGCAGGTCTTCCTGGAGTACGTACGAGTCTTCTGATGTTGCTACTTTCTTGTAGACAACCGTGTCATCTGCAAATAGCCTCACGGAGCTACCGATGTTGTCAACTAAGTCATTTATGTATATTGTAAACAATAAAGGTCCTATCACGCTTCCTTGCGGTACTCCCGAAATTACCTCTACATCTGCAGATTTTGAACCGTTAAGAGTGACATGTTGTGTTCTTTCTTCTAGGAAATCCTGAATCCAATCACAAACCTGGTCCGATATTCCGTAAGCTCGTATTTTTTTCACTAAACGTAAGTGCGGAACCGTATCAAATGCCTTCCTGAAGTCCAGGAATACGGCATCAATCTGCTCGCCAGTGTCTACGGCACTGTGAATTTCTTGGGCAAATAGGGCGAGCTGAGTTTCACATGATCTCTGTTTGCGGAATCCATGTTGGTTATGATGAAGGAGATTTGTATTATCTAAGAACGTCATAATACGAGAACACAAAACATGTTCCATTATTCTACAACAGATTGACGTAAGCTTTCTAGTAAACGACACGCAACGTTAATTAATTAAATTGTTCCTACTTCCTTGCGAGAACAAAAATTTTGTTTTATTAGTCAAGCATGTTTCTCTACAGTTGTAGCATTTTCAGTGGGTTTTTCTTCCGCAGGTCCTTTTATTATATAATGTGCACCGTTTGGCTGTCGAATGACATCCGTCGCAAGTCTATTTTAATAAGGTATGTCGTCTGCAACAAGAAATGATAAAGCAATGTCTTTAGTAAATTTTTTGAGTAGAATAAGTTATATCCTAGAAAATGAAATAATAATAAAAATAAATAATAAGTATCGATCCACACGTTGAATTAACATCTTTGTGCTGTAGATGACATGATGTATTAACATAGACTTGTGACTTCTTTTGTTTGACAGCCACAGCGCACATATACTGTAACAAAAGAAACTGTAGAAGGAAAACCCCCTGACGATGTCACAACTGTTTCGAAACCAGTTTAACTGATGAAACAAAACTGTGTCTTGGAAAGAAGGCACACCACAGAAATATATGTAAATCGAATGGGGAGAGATCGTGACTGTATGATGGATGTGTAATGGCTTGCCGGCCGGTGTGACCGAGCGGTTCTAGGCGCTTCAGTCTGGAACCGCGCGACCGCTACAGTCGCAGGTTCGAATCCTGCCTCGGGCATGGATGTGTGTGATGTCCTTAGGTTAGTTAGGTTTAAGTAGTTCTAAGTTCTAGGGGACTGATGACCTCAGATGTTAAGTCCCATAGTGCTCAGAGCCATTTGAACCATTTTGTAATGGCTTCCCAGCGAAACTTCTGCAGCTTAGCCGAAACTGCTTTGCCAACATGTGTATGGGCCATGCGATTTTCATGTTTTTGGAAACCTTACGAAAGATATTCGTGGCCGTAGATTAGCTTCGGACGAAGAAGTGCTTGATTGGGTACAATCTTGGTTCCTCTGAAGTGACTGATCGTCTTGTCTTACAGTGGAAAAAATGTATTAACAGTTGTAGTGATTACATTTGTATTAATAAAAAGTTTACTTACTTTATTACACCTGTTTCGTTTTCATTTGACTGCCCCTTATATTTTCTGCTAGCACGGGAAACGAGATTAAATTCCATTATGGTAGAAGTAAAATGTGTTAAAGAGATCATGTCACGTTGACAGATAAAACTGGATACAAAGAAAAGTGCAAAATATTTTATGTAAACAGCCCTGCATGGCTTCAAGGTATTTGTTGAGTGCATAAAATCGTGCCATTTTTACAAAGTCATTTTTATTTCATTAGTATTTAAATACACTACAATACAATACAGTTCACAATAACAAGACGAAAACGCTGCTTGGTACAATATTCTCCATCTTTAAAAATAGCCGCGTGGTAGGTTCAGGCAGGAATCCTATGCCGAAGAAAACTGTTACCCAGTTGCTAAGAAAAGCATCATGAAACACTTGCCCCTGATTGTTGTTAGAGACCAGAAAAGATGTTAATTAGAGGGGACCGATCTGGTGAATATGTAGGGTGAGGAAGCGGTTCCCAACCAAGGTCAACAATCGCATCTGTGGTGATTCTGGCCGTATGCGGGTGTGCATTATCGTGGGTTAACAACACAGGTTTTCCAAGTGTTTTGCTTTCGATAGCAACAGCGTGTCGTCTTAGCAGTCAAATATCCGCAGCACTCAAACGTTTCATTTCATGGCAGCAGTCCATGATTAAGAATGACTGGTTCCACCAAACGCACAACACAAATTTTTGAGAGCGTGCACTATCCTTGCACAAGGTGTTGCTTTTCCGAAGGGCTGAATCACTCTTCCCTCTGCTTTAAGTTCACATACAGGCATCATTTCTCTCCACCTTAACAATGTTTCCAAGGAATGACTAGTGCCTACGGCAAGCCAAAACGGTCTTTTACGAGCGCTCAGGTTTGTCGGAGAAGACCAGTTTCGCAACGATTGTCTGCACCCCTTGCCTACACTATTTAGTTCACATTTACACCTTACAGCCACAATGCAGCTTTCGCACAGTTCTGAATAAGTAGTTTGAGAGTGCAGAATATTTTATAGCCATGTTGAAATTAATCAAATTTGCTTATAAAATAGTTATGTCTGGTGCTATTATTTCGGAAGTTATAGAAAGAAAAAGAAGAGTACTGAGAATATGGACAAAAGCGTTAGGTCTAAAACATGTAACGCTTTCGCATTTTAATATTGAGAATTAGAACTAGTTTAACTGCGTAGAACGAAGACGCATTCTTTGTGTTGTTGCAGTATATCACATCGTGGTCAGGCACAGTGCGAAAAGCTTGTAACGATTTGTAGGGTAAGCTGTGCTGAAAAATAATTAAGAAACAAATTCGATACGTTGCGCCGTTTCCGATTTACTTCGCACTGAAGTTAGCCAATTAAGCCGTTGCACGCGCCAATTCGAGCTACCCGCCAGATACAATTAGCGTCAGTTGTTCTCATAGCGTTGATGATAGCGCAACAGAGTGCTCGCCGGCCGGTGTGGCCGAACGGTTCTATGTGCTTCAGTCTGGAATCGCGCGACCGCTACGGTCGCAGGTTCGAATCCTGCCTCGGGCATGGATGTGTGTGATGTCCTTAGGTTAGTTAGGTTTAATTAGTTCTAAGTTCTAGGGGACTGATGACCTCAGATGTTAAGTCCCATAGTGCTCAGAGCCATTTGAACCATTTTTGAAGAGAGTGCTCAGCCTGTCGCTCGATCCTTACTACCGTCCCACGTCCAATTTTTGTATCGCTCTCTTGTTCTGTTTTAGGGAACCAAACGAACAAAACTTTTGGCGACACCGTCTGTGGTGAGCCGCTTGAATTTGATGCAGGAAGCCGTCTGATTGTGTAACTTCAGTACTAATTAGCACGGAAACGGTGCAAAGTATCGAATTTTTTTACCAACAATTATTTCTCGGCACAACCTATCCTCCAATACCCTTACAAGCTTTTCAACCTTTTTCTGATCGCACTGGACGGTTCAAACCCAAACCCGCGTCCGGCCATCCTGATTCAGGTTTTCCGTGATTTCCATAAATCGCTTGAGGCAAATGCCGGGATGGTCCCTTGGAAAGGGCACGGCCGACTTCCTTCTCCATTCTTCCATAATCCGATGGAACTGATCACCTCTCTGTTTGGTTCCTTCCCCCGAACTAACCAACCAATCATCTGACCGCACTGTATAACATTTGTGTCGAATCCTGCGAGCTGCATGCATTCCAAAGCAAGTATCAATGCGACCCAAGAAGTAAGAGTCTGTCACACGATATGAAAAAAAACGTTGATATAAATTTGTGATAAAATGAATTTTTTTGGAACTCTTACCACACCTCCACCATAACTGCGACCGGCCCTTCCTCTCCTTCTCTCTCTCTCTCTCTCCGTGTGTGTCTCTGTTTTCATTGTGTTTTAGTGTTAAGTAAATTATGTATGGTCCAAAAATACTAGTCCTCCTCCATTATGACCCAGGGAAGCTAAAAGGTTGCACACCCCTGCTGTAAAGAGAAATGACACTGTAATGGGCAAATCGGAAAGTGTTTACAAAAGACTAGTATTAACATTGAGGTACTTGACAACTGCCACAAGCTACAGTGATCCGAACTTCTCTACTGCTTTATCAGCTTAATCATTGAGCCACATCATTCCCGAAACATGTCGTGCCATAAAATTATGTAGTGCTCAAGCACTTTATCCGGTTTGCACATCTAATTTGTGTCAGTTCAAGCGCCATCAGACTTCGCATCTTTGATTTTCTTCAGATCATTATTAATTTACTTTTTTACAGTACATGCTCAAAATTTATAGATCTATATGCCTTTTCCCCAGTTCTAGGTTTATAATTGATGTGAGACAGTTGCTTTTAATAAGGAAAGCTTTATGTTGAATGTTGTCTCTCTTTTAATTTAGTCTTCGCTTCGATCGTCGTATCTAGTTTTACAGCACAAATAATAGCATTTCAAGCTCCTTCCATCTATTATTCAGTAGTAAGAATGGCTGCCATATTCCCTGTGCTTTCGTTACATTACTTAAGGCAAAAGCCTGGGCGATTTCATTTAAAACACGACCGGTTTGCGCGGCTAGTAGCATATGTTGAAAAAAAATGACAATGTTTTTGAGAGCTACCCGTAACTTCAAACTATTTTATTGAAAGTTTCCGAACACAGTGCTTAAGGCAAAGGTAGTTCAACAGCTGCCGAAGCATATAGTCTCACTGAAGGTGTTTATCCCTTCGAAACTGAGCTCTTCATAAAGGATAACCACGCAACTCTTCCTTTCATTTACTTGAGTCTGAAAGTCGCCTTCAAGCTGAC
Organism: Schistocerca cancellata; assembly: GCF_023864275.1. Lineage (NCBI taxonomy): Eukaryota > Metazoa > Arthropoda > Insecta > Orthoptera > Acrididae > Schistocerca > Schistocerca cancellata. The sequence goes on from NC_064631.1 coordinate 396,718,279, forward strand.
GCCTTCACTCGCTAAATGAGTGCTTTCCTTAATAGATTATCTGATTACCTTGTTGTTGTGTGTTCTTTGTGTGCATTGTAAACCACTCACAGAGACTTGCATGCTCCAGTAAATAGAGCTCAGTAAGAAATTAATTAAAATTGTTCTGTGTTAATATCGCGTCAATGTATACAATACTTGAAATGCTAAAACTATCAACACATGTATTCAGCACACCGCTAACAAAAATGTGGGTTTTGTATTTCTTGCAGATCAAGTAAAATATTTTAGCCAGATGACATTAGACAAATGTCGGGCCAGGTGATGTCGTGGCAAAGCGCTTGCCTGGAAACCTCGAGGTTGCAGGGTCGAATCTCGGCAACACTGTAAAAATTTTGTGTGCACGGGCACGGGTCTTCACCTCTCCACGATGTGAGGAGTCGCCACAAACAGCTCTTGACTTGAATTCCACGATAAACTGTAGGTCCCCTTTCCCCCATTGGATAACTGTAGTAGACTAGCGACACGCAAGTAGACGATATGGCGTCCAATTGAAAACATTGCGCTCCCCCATTGAGACACACAAAATAATAATACTAATAATAATAATAATAGTAACAATAATAATAACAATGATAATAATAGTAATTATTATTATTATTATACAGATATTAAGTTAAATACTTTCTTTTCTCCAGAAACTTACAGTTTACTGTATATTTCGACGCAGAGAGCACAAATGCCTCTGATTATTTTATCGTTAAAGGACTGACACTGTAGAACCGGAGCGGAATATATTTGACCTGTCATCACATTTCCTTTCCCGCCACTCACTCACTTTGGTATACTACGCATTCTCCAGTTTTTACACTTTTTCATAATCGTATTGTCAAAGACGATTTTAAATTTCACTTGCAGTCTCAAACTACGTACACCATGTGATCAAAAGATCCGGACACCTGGCTGAAAATGACTTACAAGTTCATGGCGCCCTCTATCGGTAATGCTGGAATTCAGTATGGTGTTGGCCCATCCTTAGCCTTGATGAGAGCTACCACTCTCGCAGGCATACTTTCAGTCAGATGCTGGAAGGTTTCTTGGGGAATGGCAGCCAATTCTTCACGGAGTACTGTACTGAGGAGAGGTATCGAGGTCGGTCGGTGAGGCCTAGCACGAAGTCGGCAGTCCAGAACATCCCAAATTTGTTCTACAGGTTTCAGGTCAGGACTCTGTGCAGGCCAGTCCACTACAGGGATGTTATGTGTAACCACTCCACCGCAGGCCGTGCATTATGAACAGGTGCTCGATCGTATCGAAAGTTGCAGTCACCATCCCCGAATTGCTCTTCAACAGCGGGAAGCAAGAAGGTGCCTAAAACATGAATGTAGGCATGTGCTGTGATAGTGCCACGCAAAACAACAAGTGGTATAAGGCTCCTCCTTGAAAAACACGACCACACCATAACACCACCGCCTCCGAATTTTGCTATTGGCACTACACATGCTGGCAGATGACGTTCACCAGGCATTCGCCATACCCACACCCTGCCGCCATATCGACACATTGTGTACCGTGATTCGTCACTCCATGCAACGTTTTTCCACTGTTCAGTCGTCCATGTTTACGCTCCTTACACCAAGTGCGGCGTCGTTTGCCATTTACCGGCGTGATGTGTGGCTTATGGGCAGCCGCTCGGCCATGAAATCCAAGTTTTCTCCCCTCCCGCCTAACTGTCATAGTACTTGCAGTGGATCCTGATGCAGTATGGAATTCCTGTGTGATGATCTGGGTGGATGTCTGGCTATTACACATTACTATCCTCTTCAACTGTCGGCGGTCTCTGTCAGTCAGCAGATGAGGTTGGCCTGTACGTTTTTGTGCTGTACCTGTCCGTTCACGTTTCCACTTCACTATCACATCGGGAGCAGTGAACCTAGGGATGTTTAAGAGTATGGAAATCACGTGTACAGACGTATGACAGAAGTGGCACCCAGTCACCTGAGCATGTTCGAAGTCCGTGAGTTCCATGGAGTGCCCCATTCTGCTCTCTCACGATGTCTAATGACAACTGAGGTCGCTGATATGGAGTACCAGACAGTAGATGGCAGCACAATGCACCTAATATGAAAAACTTATGTTTTTAGGGATGTCCTGATACTTTTGATCACATAGTCTATATCGTTTATGCTACCCGTTGAAGGGCTTTTGATTATTCAGTCATAGTCATTTTGTATCGGAAAGTGACAGTGTGTAGTGCTTTAGTTGTTAACCAGTGGCCAATAACCAGCAGCAGTATCTAAGTTATACACAGCATTCAGTTTAGTCATTTCCTTATCTGCATCTTTGTAGAAGTGAACTGTAACTTTTTATTCCGCGGTGCACACTGAGGTGTCAAAAGCCGTGGGATAGCGATATACACATCTACAGACAGCGGTAATGTCGTGTACACAAGGTATAAAAGGGCAGTGCATAGGGTGTGTTCTCAAATGCACACAGGTGATTCATGTGAAACGGTTTCCGAAGTCATTGTGGCTGCACGACGGGAATTAACAGAAACATGGTAGCTGGAGTTATATACGTTTCAATTTCCTTAATTGGTCAGGAATTCAATATTGCAAGATCCTAAATGTTAAGAGTCTGCCGAGAATACCAAATTTCAAGCATTACCTCTCTCCATGGACAACGCAGTGACCGTCGGCGTCCACTTAACGAAAGAGAGCAGCGGCGTTTGCGTAGAGTTGGCATAGTTAACAGACAAGCAACACGGCGTGTAATAACCGCAGAAATCAATGTGTGACGTGGGACGAACGCATCCGTTAGGACAGTGAGGCGAAATGTGCCGTTAACGGGCTATGGCAGCAGACGACTGCCGAGGGTGCCTTTGCTAGGAGCACGACGTCGCCTGCAGCGCCTCTCCTCGGCTCGCGACCATATCAGTTGGACCCTAGACGACTGGAAAACTGTCGCTTGGTCAGATGAGGCCCTATTTTAGTTGGTAAGAGCTGATTATAGGGTTCGAGTGTGGCGCAGACCCTACGAAGCTACGGACCCAGTTTGTCAACAAGGCACTGAGCGAGCTGGTGGTGGCTCAATAATATTATGGGCTCTGTTTACATGGTGTGGACTGTGACTTCTGGTCTAATTGAACAGATCACTGACTGGAAATGGTTATGTTCGCCTGCTGGGAACCATTTGCAGTCTTTCATGAGCTTCCTGTTCCCAAACCATGATCGAATTTTTATGGATGATATTGTGCCATGTCACCGCACCACAACTGTTCGCAACTGGGTTGAATAACATGCTAGACAATTCGACCGAATGATTTAGCCACCCAGATTGCCCGTCATGGATCCCATTCAACATTTATGGAATATAATCGAGAGGTCAGTTCGTGCACTGGCAACACTTTCGATAATATGGACGGCTATAGAGGCAGCTTGGTTCAATGTTTCCGCAAGGGACCTGCAACGACTTGTTGAGTCCATACCACGTCGAGTTGCTGCAGTACGCAGGGCAAAAGGAGGTTTGACACAATATTAGGAGGCATCCAATGGCTTTTCTCACCTCAGCCTACAGGAGTGCTAATTTATTTTTACAGATGATTACGTATTTTACGAGCGTTGTCAACCCGTAAGCTGACTTTGTAGTCAAGTTTCACGTCAATATAGCCCGATTAAATTTGAACTTGCGAATATTGCAAATCTTAGCCGTTGACCAGTGAGCAATAGCCAACGGCACCACCGGTACCTTGTTTTTAATCTACCACAGCTTCGGTTGGTATATATTTTCATGATACGTAGTTTTGCAAAGCAGCTGTTGTATATGGGCTGTGGTTGTTGGGTGCGGACACAATGTGAATTGGCCGTTGTCGGGTAACAGCTAGAGGTTACGCTGGCCAAGCTTCATGCTGCTGCCCTGAGCTACGGCGACGGTGGGTAGCTTAGGTAAGGCTGTCGTACCTTTGGTGCCATTGGACTTCCATGGAAACCCCGTTGTCACCGCGTCTTCTGATAAGCAACACCTGATCGATTTGTCCTCGGTCATGGGTGAGTGGCTGAAAGTGATGGGTTCGCGTCCTTCAGAATTGGTACCAGCCACATGGCTATCCCATTACGTCTTAGCAATTGGTATGAGACGGTACCTAATAGCTCATCTGAGACAGCAATAATCTGTTGAGCTAGTGATGGTGCTCCCTGGGAAGTCCGGGCAATCACCGCGGATGACATGTTTCTCGTTGGAAGCTCCGACTATGGGCAGGTAATGGGTACCGTCAGGAAAACAGCTGGCAGGTCGGAAGAGAAGTGTTCTCGTTATGCTCGCTGTGAGGTCCCTTCTGAGATATAGAAAAGGCTCTGACAACAGCTCGTCAACTTACTGTATACAACCGACTGTATATCTGTGGGCATGCTCTGGTGGGGGATGGTGGGTCGCGGTGAGTGAAAAGCCACTCGATGACAGCAGAATCCCTTTAATACTCCCCAGTATATCGTAGTACACTGCACAACGGAATTAAGGGACCACTTTTTGAAAACCCGTAACTGTTTCACATTGCGATGCATAAGTTCGAAATTTGGCTCAAAGGTGCCTACAACCTTCATCTCGTACAATGGTGTAAAGGCGTGACGCCCTACGACGTCAACCTCGGGCTCGACCACTCTTCGAACACCAGGGTACCGACACATGAGAAGAAAAGGCCCCAGTGCGGAGGTTCATGTGAGTTAAGATGGGTGGGAAGGGCATCACAGCCCTTCTTACCAACATTTCGCACCTTTTTTCGACGTCTCTGCGGTGAAGGTCAGAATCACGACACCCAGTGTTGAAACCACGTGGTGTTCTTATGGCTGGCCGAGGAAAACGTACCAGACACAACGCGGCTCAGAATCAGCACGAAAAGGCCTCAGGTGGTGCCATAAATGGCGTCAAAGTAAGCACCCCTTCTCCTAAAGTGTTGATACCCACACATATCGCGGTCAAAAATAACACTTCGTAGTTCGACAAGCAACGGGAAGAAGTTCTTGACAACCACTGACACTGCTGACACCTCGGGCGTTTCAACCCTTCTCTGAGGACATTTTTGGGTTACATACCCACTGAACGCGATCGCACCCCTTTAGACTGCAGCGCGGTCGGAATTTTTACTCTCGTGTACAAGTTGGGACCAGTAGGGACCGTTTAAAACCATTGAACGAAATCTGAATGTGATCCGAAGCAGCAAAACATACTTATGATTTTTTAACCCTCTTCTTTTGCACTCTGCTGTAGTGTGAAGAAAACGGGAAAGCGTCATTTTAAGACCCCTTAGTTCGGCAACAACCTCGCTGCCACCCATGCAACTTTGTTGAACACGTTAAAAATGTACCTGTCAGAAATTCTGAGACCAGTTCAGACTCGGCGCTGCTATAACGTCTGACGGTAAGCAAATCCTTAGATTTCCCTTGGGTACGTTTTCCCTGCCTTCAAGCGCTAGAGCAGCCACCGGGATAAATTAGTGTCAACGTTTCCGATGGGTACATTTGTAACGTGCGCAACTGAGTTGGGCGAGTGGCACAGAGAGTGTTGCCGAACTGTGGCGGGGTTGGGGGGGAGGGGGGGTCTTAGAGGGACGATTTTCCTTTTTATTCTCGCACATACTTATGTTTCACTTCCGCGGAGGAATCAAAGACCCAGGGAAAGGGGTGGTTTCATTGACGCCCTTTATGACACTCCCTGAGGCGTTTCGTTTGAAATGCTTTCCTCGGCTAACCACAATAAAACCCTGTTTCAAAGCTGGGTGTCGCTGGTCTGACTTCCATCGCAGAGTCGTCAAATGTTGATAAGAGGGACTGTGACGACCTTCCCATCGTGTGACATGTCCACGGTAGCGTTGGCCAGAAGTTTGGTGAAAATTGATGCCAATTTGACATAATTAACCCACCTTAACCTCATATAAACTTCCGTAGTGTGACCATTTCTTCTCATACGTCGACACCTTGGTGTTTGAGGCGTGGTCAAATCCGAGTGTGACGTCGCAGGGCGCCACGCTTTTGTACCACTAGAGGGGGGGGGGGAGGGGTTGTTGGCACCTCTGAACTAAATTTCAAACTTACGCGTAACAATGAGAGGCAATAAGGGGTTTCGAAAAAAGGGGTCCTATGATTTTGATGCGAAGTGTAGTAGCTCAAACAAACAGCTGGTAGGGGTTGGAAGGTGGGTATCGGCCCACGGATCTCAGTTGTGAATCATTGTCCTGAAGACACAAACGTCAGTGGAAAAACTTGCCCTGAAGACACCTGCAGCTGGTAGTTCCATTGCAGCCCAGGGACGGAATGAACTAGCATGGCAAAAGTTCCTGGTTGCTGTTATGGCCATGCCAACTGCTGGAAGGGCTGTGACAGCCTGCCCCATCTGCTATTGACGACGGGAGTACAGATATCCTGCAGCAGACTGGGTGTGGCCGGCAACATCTTCCAGTGGCGGACGGCCAGTGGCTCGATGGCTAGGAGGGCCTCTCTTCAACCCTCAACCAATCAGTGTTGTGGCTAGACTCCCCAGCAGGCGGGGAAGAAGGTGGAGCGGTAGCGATATCACTGCTGCGGACACGAACCAATGACTCACCTATTCGATCTCATTACCAGCCTAGCTGGACGGCCAGTATTTATACACGCCAATGCGGGTTTGCTGTGATGATGCTGGCACAAATGTCATGTACGACGCGTGATAAAGTGTCAGTTCTTTCAGTAAGTGGTTGGGCACTGGCAGACGGCCGACGATGCCCAGTGGATGCTTCAGTGTAATGCTGCGCCAGCATATTGCGGCAAGTGGCATTTCTATGGCATACATCCTTCTTGCCTAGGCTGGCGCAATTACACCTATCTCTTAGATTTCAAACTTCACAGGAGCTGTCCTGCGTTTTTCCAGATTCACATTTTATATTGCATGTGCAGGTGTTCAAATGGCTCTGAGCAGTGTGGGACTTAACTGCTAAAGTCATCATCCCCTAGAACTTAGAACTACTTAAACCTAACTAACCTAAGGACATCACACACATCCATGCCCGAGGCAGGATTCGAACTTGCGACCGTAGCGATCGCGCGCTTCCAGACTGAAGCGCCTAGAACCGCTCGGCCACTCCGGCCGGCTTGCAGATGTTAGTATCATTCAACAAGCTCAGGCAGACCTGCAGAACGCATTGCAGGGAGTTAGATTTCAGTTCCCGCGCTAGCTGAAGCAGCCGCTGGACCACCTGGCATTGCCAGTAGGCCTTGGGGTGACGTACTGTGGCCAACTGTGAGAAAGACTGTTACATCGGCGTGCTATACATAGGGAAACCACAGCCATTCTGGCGCAAAGCAAGTGGTTTTTTAAATAAATATTTATTAATAAAAGCCACTTTTAGTTTTACTATAGATACTGGGAGAAGCCTACAGGTTATAAACACTTTCTTACAACAGTACTTCGATGCAAGAAAGCAGTCATTTCAATAAACAAATGAACAATGTTTAATGTAACGGAGTTGTACGAACAGCTACAATAATGGTTCAAATGGCTCTGAGCACTATGGGACTTAACATCTGAGGTCATCAGTCCCCTAGAACTTAGAATTACTTAAACCTAACTAACCTAAGGACATCACACACATCTATGCCCGAGGCAGGATTCGAACCTGCGACCATAGCGGTCGCGCGGTTCCAGACTGTAGCGCCTAGAACCGCTCGGCAACACTGGTCGGTCAGCTACGATATTTCACTATTACAAGTACGACATCCAGACTGTACGCCATAGTCACCAGCTGCCGATAAGACACATTCCGAACTAGCCCTGTCTGTTGTGTTTTCGTAAATAAACACATCATAAGTGCAACCAAAAACATTGTTTCCAGTAATATAGCTTGCCGCATAATCAGTTAGAAATTACAGGACATTATAGAATTGCCTTTTTCAGAGAATCCGATAGCGCTAGTACTGATTTTGCGAGCGACATCAACTACGAGCGCTCTGCAATAAAATAGGTAGGAGGAAATCCTAGGCGACGACTCACTAAGATAATTCAAGGACGCATTGTCTTAATCTTTGTAAATTTTAGATGGAGAAGCACGACCATTGATGCTGTACGCCCCTTATGCCATCTTCTATGGACTCAGTTGTGGTGTCACCGCCAGACACCACACTTGCTAGGTGGTAGCTTAAATCGGCCGCGGTCCATTAGTACATGTCGGACCCGCGTGTCGCCACTGTCAGTACTTGCAGACCTAGCGCCACCACATGGCAGGTCTAGAAAGACGGACTAGCACTCGCCCCAGTTGTACGGACGACATTGCTAGCGACTAGACGTACGAAGCCTTCCTCTCATTTGCCGAGAGACAGTTAGAATAGCCTTCAGCTAAGTCCATAGCTACGACCTAGCAAGGCGCAGTTAACCATATCTGGAGAGAGCCTTACTTGTATTCACCATAGAGATGTACCACACAAGAGAATAAAGTTAAGTATATGAGACGCTCCGTTCTTTTCTTATAGCATTAATTAAGTATCCTGTTCCAGAACTCACGCCAGCCGGCGTGTGTGTACGCGTGCCTTTCGGCTACCTCAAAGTGGCGTGGCTGTTTTGATACGCCACAACATCAGTAACTAAACTGAGACACTTCAGGAGGTTTAGTAAAGCGGGGACATCTTACAGACTATAATTCGTGAAATATACGATGTCATGCATAAACGGCTAAGCCACAGGCTTGGGGATTATTTGTGGAATGGATCTTTCAATCTGCAACAGTGTGTGTGCACAATCCACTTCAGAGTGAAAGACTCATTCTAGTTCTCTGGTACTTAACCTTAGGTGGATGCTTGAATTTGACCTCTGTATAGTCGTACAGTCGTTAGTAGTTTTTTACTTTAAAAAGTTAGCTTTCTACTATCCTCATGTTAACTTCAAAGAACAATAATAACAATGATTTTGCCCAGTCATTTGAATTCTGATTTACAACGTTGTTCCCCGTTGACTGCGCAGACATGAAGGACTTCGGCCACCTGTCGAGCAAGACAGTGACGGAGGTGCTGATGCTAGAGATGAAGATGGCGCCCGCCGCCAAGACTTACCTGGTGTCCGGATACCCCAGGAGCATGCGTGACGTCGTCGAGTACACCGAGAAGGTAAGACCGCTGCTCGTGCCTTTACCGGCCATGTTTTTACCAGTCCAGGATGCTCGAGGGCTGTGTGCTTTCTTGTGGATAGTTCTGTAGAAACGTCCACACAAAGTTCAAGGCAACAGCTATACAGGGTGACGAAAAATTAGCGCACTCGGACTTCGTAGCGCGATTCCTCACATGCAACCCATATTTCAGGCTGTAAATGGACTTTATAAAGATTGGCAATCTGGCAACACTGTAATCACGTGTACAGTAATTACTTCTGTCAGTATATAGCAGGGGCGGGCAAACGTTGCACGTGGCTCATGAGCGCACAGCGCTGCACGTGTGCTGCTCGTGTGCAATCGACGACTGGGGCACTGGCGACAGCCGGCAGGTTGCGGCTGTGTAGTGCCAGGCTAAGCTGCGGACGTTGATGTGTAGCGACCACTGCGTAGTGAACGTTGTATTTCAAGAACCGGAAAATGCAGAGTGGTCAAGGAAACGGAGAATCGTAGATTTGCTATCTTTTAAAAAGTAATGGGAGAATCATTTTTTCTTTGTGCAAAAACGTGAAAATTCGAAATATTTAATATGTGGCAGATTTATCGCTGGTCAGCAGAAGTTTAGTATTTAAGGCCATTATAACAAATTTCACGAGGACGAGTACAATTTATTGTTGGATTCTGAGCGGATGGGGAAATTCACTGTGCTTAAGAAGAGCGATCTGACGATACTAGATGAATCTGTCGTAGTTGCTGTGGTCACGAGAGATCTGCGACTTCCTTTCGTCATGTCTCTCGTCTAACTGATTTAACATTTTATGGAGCACTGTTTTCAAATTTTCAGGACGACAACAATAATAGCCCAGCGGTACGTGCAAGTTATAAGATTGCGCTTAATATAGCGAGAGCTGGAAAACCATTTGCTGAATTAGTAAGTGTCGGTTAAGAGCAAACATCAGTGTTGAAAATTTAAGTAACTGTTTGTGTTTGTCTGTATGTAGAAGTTTTGTTCCATTCCATTAAATAAAACGTATCGTAGGTAATAGGCCCTCTTTCAAAACACGATGTCTTTCAAGCACTCCTACTAACCTTATTCCTAAGCAAGCTAGGAAACAAAACGCATTACAGAGGAAGGAGCGGAGAGATGGTATGGCTGGGAGGGGAGATAAGCGGGTGGCCAGCTTGCCCCTGTGTGCACGCAGAACACCTGTTAACTGCACACGTGCAAGTGCACCGCACACGAGCAGGATTCCTGCCCGCCCCTGGTATATAGCAATAGTGCTGTGTAGTTGGTGCAATGTAGAGCGTTTTGGGTTAGCATGCAGGAAGTCGAGGATTCGTTTCTCGGTCGAAGCTTATTTGTTTTTATTTGCTAAAAGTAGTCTGCGTAATACAGTATCTGGCATCTTAATCGTCATAAAGCGATTACAGAACATTTGGAGTTACATACTACGAACACAGAAACGGCAATACAGTCGTCCTCATTGGTCAGATTTAATAAAAAAAAAATAAGAAAAACCTATCGCACGTCGTAGATGCGAATTGTTCCTCACCACTGCATCTATTAGCTTCCAAACCTGTTTCGTGTTACCCTCGCACAATGTTCCCATCGATTAAAACCAACTATGCTACGTTCACAGGTCCATTACATTTCGTAAGTGCCTTACGTCACCAGCACGGCTAGCAGCGTGCTTTGGAAATAATTTCGACGGGACCATCGGTGGAGTGTACACTCAAAACCGGTTTGAAATTTAGTAGATACAGTGGCGTGAAACAATTCGCGTCCGCGAGGTGCTAAAGGTTTCTTTAAAAGTTGACTAATGACAAAGATTTCATTTCCATTTCTGTGTTCGTAGCACGTAACTGCAAATGTTTTGTGGAACACCCACTGCAATCACTGTATGTCGATTGAGACGCCAGGAAGCGTACCACGGAAACTACTGTTAGCAAATAAAAACAAATAAGCTTTGACCCAGAATCGAACCCTGACTTCTTGCATGCTATCCCATAATGCTATCCACTGCACCAACTGCACAGCACTACTGCTATGTGCTGACAGGGGTAGTTACTGCATACGTGATTAAAATGTTGCCAGATTGCCATTCCTAAACATCCATTTACTGCCCGAAATATGCGCAGGACGAAAATTTTTGAGATATATTTTCGTATTACTAGTACGTGAAGAAGCGCGCTGCGAAGTCCAAGTAAGCGAATTTTTCTTCGGCCTTTGTAGCAGGGAAAGAGTACAGACAGTGGGTGCTTCCGGAATCAAATGCATTGCTTTTTGCTTGTAATTTTACTGATGTTCGCTAAATAAATCAACACTTTCGTATCCTAGTCGGAAATACGTGGAAACAAAGTTTGTGATCACTCGCACAGACATTGCTGATGCGGAAATCACTGGAGCAAATAAACAGTTCTGCGTGGCCGGTCACAACAGAGTTCACTTAGTCAAGTATTGGCCAGTAGCAAAGTCCAGGATCAGCGAAGGTAATCGTAAAGTGTGAGGAGTCTGCCCAAACAGTGGTCCGAATCGGGGAAATGTAAACAGATCAGGCTGAGGTGAGTATAATCGTGTGGCACTTAGACAACGTTCTGGATTGAACGAGAGAGACAGAAGCGTCCGGCCGTGGTATTTACCAGCGGTATCGCATCAGAAGACATGAGCACCTCACATGATGGTTGCATCCTCCACAGGACCATGCATCAACCCAGCCAGAGAATCTATGAACACCTGACTGCATCGATATTCGTTCTGGGCATTGTAAAGCGTACATGGAAAGTTCCGCATGTTTCTCCATAGGACTCAGTTACATTATTATATGTGTGGACTGCGGCCAGTAGCTCGAGCTCCTATAATTAATTTTTATCTATATCAGTTCATAAGTAACTGTCAAGAGTTACCACAAAAGAAGAAAAGTGGGCAGTGTTGTGGAAAATTTTTTCTCGTGAATTGATGGTAGGGGACTGCCTCAGCACAATGCTTCCTATGATGGTAGACAATTGTCAGCATCACTTTACAATATATCCCAGACAAAGGCCTCCGCTAGGGCGCTTTCTGCTCAAGTGAATGTTGTTGCATTACCAAACCTTTTCAAGGATAATTAGTTGACACCATGACAGTCATCAGGGGCCTATCAACATTAGCGGGTCACACAATTCAACCAGACCATGTCAAAGTCAGGAAGCTTGATTTTATTCCTGATGGTTACGAGGTCGTAGTTGTTAAACACAGCGTTAAAATGTAGGACCAACCACCTTTCACAATGCATATGCGTTAAAATTGATGCTTTTCGAAGGAGCAAGCCGCCCTTACCAGAAATACTCTATAAGAATCTTATAAAAGGGATGCATTTTTATTTTTATCCCATTTATGAATTTCTTGTAGAGTAATGATGGAAACATGCACCTTCAAAACGCGCCAGTTCAGGTGTTCTAGCATACTGAAAGGTGACTGAGCCTAAATTTTAATATTAGAGCTAGGAAATTTTGTTCTTTTTGGGTATCATATTTTGTGTCACTGTGCCTGTGAATTAAAGGAATACTCAAGCAGTTAGAAAGTGACGCAAGAAGTATTCGAACAGTATAGCTAAGGATAACGAAATCTAGGGTTACCACACTGGCCAGCCGGTGTGGCCGAGCGGTTCTAGGCGCTACAATCTGGAACCGTGTGGCCGCTACGGTCGCAGGTTCGAATCCTGCCTCGGGCATGGATGTGTGTGATGTCCTTAGGTTAGTTAGGCTTAAGTAGTTCTAAGTTCTAGGGGACTGATGACCTCAGCAGTTAAGTCCCATAGTGCTCAGAGACATTTGAACCATTTTTTTTATCACACGGATGTACCAGTTTAGATGCAATTAGAATATTATGTTTGAAGATTAACTGGTTAGGTCAGAAAATTCCCCCTGTCAAGAATGCTGAAAGCATTTTTCGCCCTAAGATGGTGTCCGATTTTCATTAACGGTACAGAGAAGTCGTAAACGAAGAAGTGAGTGTGTTGTGACAGGTTGTCACAAATGAACTAGGTTCTAAAGGTGATAAGAAACACAATTGTTGCATGCATAAAATGTAAACACTGAAATACATTTACAATGAAAATGAACACTTATCTTTTGTTATGAACTTCTTCATTGCTGTGACTGTGAGTCAGAGCGTAGGCACATGTATATACATTGAGAGGATCATTCTAACACATGTGATGAAATAAATTGTCGTCGGTAATGCAATTCGAAGCACTGTTCTGTAGAAACTCTTGGAACGTAACCTGGCGTAGAACTGCCCTCGTTTCAAGAGAATGCATTGAATGCAAGACAGGGCCCCGGCGGTGGCGCGGAGGACTTCAGTGGGCGTGTCTTGCTATTTCCCTCTCATTGGTGTTGCCAGCGATGCTCTGATACCAAGGAGCATCTTTGGTGTGTCGATATCTGGCACCACTACTCGGGTATCGACTGCACCACAGATTGCATCAAGGTTCTTAAAACAAACCAAATACTCTCAAGCCCTATTGTTTCGTCGCGAAAAACAAACCGGAAAGATAACGACGCAATTAGAATAGAAAAATTTCTCAGTTGGCGATGGGTGCATGGAAGAAATTTCTCATGTCCTCGTTATTTTGTCAAACCACGGGAAGGCTTGAATTAAAATGGTCGGACGGGAGCTCCAATCAACTAGACAGCAACTCCAGAATCTTAGTTCTCCTCAACGCCACTTGGTTTTCGTTAGAACTATGTTAGATCATGTCGGTCAAACATTTTAAGCTCTTGGGTGATAGGCAGTACGTACTACACATACAAATTTCGAATTCATGAGAAGGTATCAATGAATTCATTTATAGTGCAAGTATTACCTTTCTCTTTTGTTTCCTAAAGCCATCTTTAATGCATTTTCCTCCTTTTATCATCTTCTGTACTCAAATGGTTGGTTTCACGTTCCCGTGCTCCTGTTTTTCAGAGTATTAATTAAATATAGCACCATGTGGTTGTTTGTCATTTATGTTAGACCAAAGATAAAATCCTTTGTCGCAATTTTGTTGTATTGACTTCGCAGCACACTGATTTCTTCTGTGAGCTGAGATTACAGCGAGTAACTGTTTATTATTATTATTATTATTATTATTATTATTATAAAGGGGCCCCCTTCTCCACTCTCAGCTCATCCAATGATGCCTTCGTCGGCGAGCTTCAATGGTTTAGTTAAATTTAAACGTAAAGGTTGTGTCCCGACAAAGGGTGATTCATAATTTTCTGACGTTTACAGCAATAAAGAACGTAATCAAGAAATAAATGGTATGAAATGAAACTGTAAATCTTTCTCAGAGTCCACGTGTCGTGACGAGAATTCCTTTTTGAGAACTGAAACGTTTATGGTGTACAGCGAGAACAAAAAGTGTATGTCTTCATAATGAAAATTAATTTATGAATATCTTGGCGACTGTTCTTCTTAAAGCAAAATAACAGAACGAAGTACAAACACAATTAGCAGCAGATGGTCGAATTGACAGCCCGTCTTAAGAGTTTAGGAGCCTGCGTCGTTACTTGGCTGTAAGACGGAAAAATGAAATATTCACTGGTCGCTGTACAAAAATAGTAATCGTTATCGAAGCACTTTGTCGAAACCGTTCTTCTGTGGGTAACAAATTAATTATCTTCTAAATCAAAAGACCCTGACGGAAATATTAAATTAAAATAAAGAAAAATAAATAAACTGGCAGAAGACATTCTCTCTGATACCCTAAGTAAATGTTCACCTCCAGAGTTTTCGTCCTGTTTGGGAATAAAATGTACCTCAAATAAAGGAAATTTAAATATAGATGGCTAACGAATGTTTTCAAATGTTCAGAAATGTTCAAATGTGTGTGAAATCTTATGGGACTTAACTGCTAAGGTCATCAGTCCCTAAGCTTACACACTACTTAACCTAAATTATCCTAAGGACACACACACACACCCATGTCCGAGGGAGGTCTCGAACCTCCGCCGGGACCAGCCGCACAGTCCATGACTGCAGCGCCTAAGACCACTCGGTTAATCCCGCGCGGCTAACGAATGTTTTCATCCTTCCCGAATTTGACGGAGTCGCGCGGTTTTTGTAGGTGTTTGTTAATTCGTAATTCTTGCTGCAAGCTGCTAATACCAGTACTTTATTACATAAGGATCTGCAACGTTAATGGCCAACGTACAACATCGTGTATGCAAAAATTGCATAATATGAGAAGGAAGACAACCGAAACGTCAGCAAGAAGATATGCCACAAGAAGAGTAAATTCGCACAGCGGAGTTAGTCGGCGAGAAATGCAAAACTAGGATACGCCCACTCGTTAACTGAGGATAGTCACTGGCCTTCTGTCTTGTGGAAAACTCTACGAAGCCAGGAATAGGCAAACCTCAATGTGCAGCTCATCCTGTTGAGGATGTAAATGAGTATTTCGCCACGCCTTCATCTCTACTTGACCAAAGCACAAGGACGGAAACCATCGAATCCTTTGCAGTGTCTGTAGTCGGTACAAACGAAAAATTTTTTCTGCACAGTCAGGAAGTCAGTTACGGGAATTCGTTCTACAGCTGCAGGACACGACAATATTACAATACAAATGCTCAGTTTCCTCGTCGAGCCGTTACTGTCTATTATAATGTATGTTTTTAACCATTCTTTGTCCTCCATGTTGTTCCTAATGGCCTGAAAACGGGGCTCGACCCAAAAAGGAATCTGCCCAAGAGCCTTCTGACTACAGGTCCATTTGTACTATACTAGCATTATTCAAGACTGTAGAGTACATATTCGCAATGAGCTTACCGATTACTGAACAGCAAATAACGTTTCGGATGAATACCAATGTGGTTTCCGAAAAAATCGCAGCCTGATGATTTCTCTTATAAAAGTGACTGACGAACTGAAAGAAGCTATGGGCCGACAAGAGGCGCTTATTAAGTGCATTATGGATTTAAGCAATGCTTTCGATACTGTCGACTTTGATATTCTACTATACAATGGTATATATAGTAATATACACTCCTGGAAATGGAAAAAAGAACACATTGACACCGGTGTGTCAGACCCACCATACTTGCTCCGGACACTGCGAGAGGGCTGTACAAGCAATGATCACACGCACGGCACAGCGGACACAACAGAAACCGCGGTGTTGGCCGTCGAATGGCGCTAGCTGCGCAGCATTTGTGCACCGCCGCCGTCAGTGTCAGCCAGTTTGCCGTGGCATACGGAGCTCCATCGCAGTCTTTAACACTGGTAGCATGCCGCGACAGCGTGGACGTGAACCGTATGTGCAGTTGACGGACTTTGAGCGAGGGTGTATAGTGGGCATGCGGGAGGCCGGGTGGACGTACCGCCGAATTGCTCAACACGTGGGGCGTGAGGTCTCCACAGTACATCGATGTTGTCGCCAGTGGTCGGCGGAAGGTGCACGTGCCCGTCGACCTGGGACCGGACCGCAGCGACGCAGGGATGCACGCCAAGACCGTAGGATCCTACGCAGTGCCGTAGGCGACCGCACCGCCACTTCCCAGCAAATTAGGGACACTGTTGCTCCTGCGGTATCGGCGAGGACCATTCGCAACCGTCTCCATGAAGCTGAGCTACGGTCCCGCACACCGTTAGGCCGTCTTCCGCTGACGCCCCAACATCGTGCAGCCCGCCTCCAGTGGTGTCGCGACAGGCGTGAATGGAGGGACGAATGGAGACGTGTCGTCTTCAGCGATGAGAGTCGCTTCTGCCTTGGTGCCAATGATGGTCGTATGCGTGTTTGGCGCCGTGCAGGTGAGCGCCACAATCAGGACTGCATACGACCGAGGCACACAGGGCCAACACCCGGCATCATGGTGTGGGGAGCGATCTCCTACACTGGCCGTACACCACTGGTGATCGTCGAGGGGACACTGAATAGTGCACGGTACATCCAAACCGTCATCGAACCCATCGTTCTACCATTCCTAGACCGGCAAGGGAACTTGCTGTTCCAACAGGACAATGCACGTCCGCATGTATCCCGTGCCACCCAACGTGCTCTAGAAGGTGTAAGTCAACTACCCTGGCCAGCAAGATCTCCGGATCTGTCCCCCATTGAGCATGTTTGGGACTGGATGAAGCGTCGTCTCACGCGGTCTGCACGTCCAGCACGAACGCTGGTCCAACTGGGCGCCAGGTGGAAATGGCATGGCAAGCCGTTCCACAGGACTACATCCAGCATCTCTACGATCGTCTCCATGGGAGAATAGCAGCCTGCATTGCTGCGAAAGGTGGATATACACTGTACTAGTGCCGACATTGTGCATGCTCTGTTGTCTGTGTCTATGTGCCTGTGGTTCTGTCAGTGTGATCATGTGATGTATCTGACCCCAGGAATGTGTCAATAAAGTTTCCCCTTCCTGGGACAATGAATTCACGGTGTTCTTATTTCAATTTCCAGGAGTGTATATTCTACTATACAATGGTTCCACTCATAGCTTACATACCTTCAACAGTGTGTAATGATCGGGCAAAGAAGTCACAATGGAAAAATGTAGAATCAGGTGCTCCACAAGAATCAGCATTGGAGCCCCTAGTTTGTCATTGTGTTAACGATGTATCGACTATTATCGCCCACTGCAAACATCATTCATACGCTGATTACCTTCACTTATACTTAAGTGGGAGCCCAACAAGTCTGCAAAGCCATCCAGAACGTAAATACTGACTTACTTGCTTTTCAGAATGGGCACAGAACATAGATTTGAAACGTAACCCATCTAAAACGCTAACAACCTTCGTCACTCACAAAAGACTTATTGGAAGTAAATTCAGAGAATCTCTACCACCCTTAATCCTATATAGCACAGAAATGACCTTTCCTACTTCTGCAAAGAATGTGGGGATAATTCTGGACCTTCGTCTAGAATGAACTGAACACACAACTGCAGTCCGTAAGAAGGTGTCAGCATCACTTCATTCACTGCAGAAATAGAGAAGAGTATTACCTCTTGATCTTTAAAAAAAAAGCTCGTAGAGTTATTATTATTCCCCATCCTTGATTATGGTATGATCTCATAAATAAGAGAGCTGACATCGGCTGTAATTGGCGATGAAATGGTTCAAATGGCTCTGAGCACTATGGGACTCAACTTCTGAGGTCATTAGTCCCATAGAACTTAGAACTAGTTAAACCTAACTAACCTAAGGACATCACACACATCCATTCCCGAGGCAGGATTCGAACCTGCGACCGTAGCGTACTCGCGGTTCCAGACTGCAGCGCCTAGAACCGCACGGCCACTTCGGCCGGCTAATTGGCGATGAATGCTTGTGTGCAATACATTTGTGACGTGCACTATTGAGACCATATCACTCCTGCCTTCGAACATTTATCATGGCTACGTGCCGATAAACACAAAGATTATCATACCCTGTGCTAGTTGTATCGTCTTCTCAATCACTGCACTCCTTCCTATTCATCTTCAACCCATGCGCTGCTATTACAGACTTAGCAGAAATATTCGCTCTCAACAAATTAAAATCCTCTCTGTACCCCTACACAACACTGTCATGTTCTCTAAATCATTTCCTGTGTCCAGAACCCGACTATGGTACCATCTTCCTCAACATATTAGAGAAATTAAAATAATTTCAAACTTCATAAGACGGCTAATGGCTCACCTTCTCTCACAACAGCTATCTCTTCTTGCAGCTCACCCTCATCAACCCTCGCTCTCCCATCACTTTTCCGTCTCCTTCTCTACAGAGTTCTCTATTAAAATTCTCTTCTTTCCTAGCAGCCACTGTCACTTTCATTTCAGTTCTTTCCTCTTTCGTTTGCTCTTCCCTTCTTCTGATACTAAATAAGACTTCAAAAGTAATCAACATCATTCTTAATGTCTCCATTATTTTATCATTATTATTATTATTATTATTGATAATTATTATTTTTAATAACATCCAAATAATTATTGTTATTGTGACCGTTATGTAATATTTTTCTGTGTTGTTCCCGGTCAGAGTTAAGACAGGGCCTGAAGGTCCTTATGTGGTCATGCTAAATAAGCAATAATTAAATAAATAAGTAAATAAATAAAATCGTAGAGGCTTATTTAACTGTGACAACGGGCGAAAATCTTCAGTCTTGCTTCTGTGAAGCGTCTGTGAGTGGATGATTCTGGAATATCTCGTTCCCTACAGCCTTCTTGTGTTAATAAAAACTCATTTCTGTAATTTTTTCTTCCTAGCCAGTATTAACAGAAAGCCCATGTTCCACGACATCTAACGGAAGTCCATATTCAGTGGCATCTAATTAATACTAATCTGGCAGAAGTAAAGCTGTGAGGACCGGGCGTGAGTCGTGCTTCGGTAGCTCAGATGGTAGAGCACTTGCCCGCGAAAGGCAAAGTTCCCGAGTTCGAGTCTCGGTCGGCACACGGTTTTAATCTGCCAGGAAAGTTTAATACTAATCAAATATATATCTAACAGCTTTTTTTCGATTTATATTTTAACTTCATTACAAGAATAAGTGATGTAAAATTGCCCACTGCAGCATATCAGCCGCAAACATTGCCCAAGATACTATACTGTGAGCCTAATATAAGCTTATAAAAAATATGTGGTGTTCAGATATCTTGTTTTTTAACTTTCCTATCAAACATGCAACACTAAGCATACCTTTTTGGATAATTGTCAGACGGAGATAAGGGTGACATACGTATTTGCGAGACGTAGAAGCGTTTAGGTACAGGGAAGTTTCGTCGTAGTTATGACGCAAGTGAAATATTGATCCGCCACTATCCGGAAGAGTTGTCGTTGCTCATGATATTTCGAGGTGTATCTTCACTCATCCTGCTTCGTGTGCGTGTCTCGTGTTCGCCCTAGTCTTAAACTTGTATGATCGATATCTGCTCGTTGGGACACTTTCCGTTAGTCGATGGCGGCAGTTAGCAAGGATCCCAATGCTTCCGTTAGGCAGGTAGCGTTCACAAAAAACGCCGATGCCCGTAGCTATTAGCACCATGCTTATAAATCAACTGCTCATCACGGTAGATTTGTATCTAGGGTTACTAATTGAGAGTAATGCATGTGTGCTGCTAAAAAAAAGCCAATTCACATTTTCCACAGCAATCGTTGGTGAAGTGCTAGCAGATAGAATTCCTTATTCCACAGCATTCAAGAAAACGTTACCAAAATTTGTGGTTGTCTTAGTTCAATGTTAACTGTATAAGAATGTACAAAGTATCAATTGTGACATTAAAATTTCATAAATGAAAGAATTATAATGCTTGTAACACAATGAACAAGATGTTGCAACTAAACCTTTTGTTAAAGAGCATGGAAAAAGAAAATTCAAATATCAGTAACTAGAGATACACTTTCATTCAAAGAAAGATCAGCTTGTACAGAATTTTGGAAACTTCAGGGTTATGAGACAATTTAGTAAAAACGTACACTTTATTTCTTTTACAGTACAGAAACAGTACGAATGTAGTTAATGCAGGTATAGAATAAATTTCTTTATTTCCGTCTATGATCATAAAATGTTAGGTCCACAGACTATAGGTTTCGGGTAGCAATGTCCATCTTCAAACTACTGAAGCCGGTAGTCTAAGGATCGAACAATTTGTGGTAGGACCTAACATTTTGTGATCATACACGGATATAAAAAAATTTATTCTACGTTTTGTGGATCACTGTTCGATTCGAGACCATCTCGCAGCTTGTGAAAGTTGCAAGTAGTAACACACGTAACACTGAATAATTATATCACACAAACTGAGTGTAGTTAAAAGGAACAGACAGTCTCAGTGTTGATACCTTACATGTTACACAAGAAAAGGGAATGAATCGTTAGTAGCTAAATTCAGTTCCAGTATGTAATACAGCACTCGCCTATAAGTGCTGCAAATGGAATCAGATGGACCTGTTCTTTTACTAACAATAAGCTAATTCTCGATTAACACTGACGTTAAGTCTTGCGTTTACAATATTTTTTACGTTCATCAACAGCATTTAATTTATATAATTTCAATAATATATATATATATATATATATATATATATATATATATATATATATATATATATATATTCTTTCTCTCTTAAAACACCTTGTCTAAGTAGTACTCACACACTTCTTCAACATGCACTAGTTTAAAGGCTGATTCCCTCCGTCAGCTGTGTTAAAGTTATTAAGCAGTGGTCTAACTAATCTAAATAACTGTTTTAGTAAATAGATACAAAACACACCATGTATTCTACGGAGAGACTAATATCTGGATAAGCTTAATTGAAATTTGCCAACCTAATTGTATCCATTTGGCAGATCCACCCCGTGCAAAATTTCGTACAAATACTTAGGAGATACGGCGTTTAACATTTGCCAAAAAATGTCTTCAGAGCCGTTGTTTGGCGCCATACTACCACAAGTGAATTTAACTTCGCTCTAGTTCTTCCTTTGGGCCCATACGAACAATTTAATTTGTGGGACAGTGGATACTAAAAGGCCGACGACATCCGAATTTGACAGCAGAGAGGGGATTACAAATAGTCATGTTGAGTGTTTTAATGTTTCATAACAGTTCTGATGATGTAGAATTGTTGAGGCCCTAGCGAGAGACACATCTAAGTAATTTAGGGAACGTTTGAGCAATTACGTCAAAATTATTTCCTATGGAAGAATGTGATATAATTTTATTTCGACAAGAAATTTGTTGGACACGGTATGGGGAGCAATCGTATATGACTTCAGGTCACGCCTGGTGGTGATTCAGGGAACACTGGCGGCACCACAGAACGTCACTAGCATCCCGCGTCCTCATGTGTTACCTCTCATGCTGCACTGTCGTGGTGCATTTTTCAATAGGAAAATATTCGTTCACACATTGCACGTGTCTGTATGAAGTACACTGCTGGCCATTAAAATTGCTACACTACGAAGATGACGTGCTGCAGACGTGAAATTTAACCGACAGGAAGAAGATGCTGTGATATTCAAATGATTAGATTTCAGTGCATCCACACAAGGTTGGCGCCGGTGGCGACACCTACAACGTGCTGACATGAGGAAAGTTTCCAACCGATTTCTCATACACAAACAGCAGTCGACCGGCGTTGCCTGGTGAAATGTTGTTGTGTTGCCTCGCGTAAGGAGGAGAAATGCGTACCATCACGTTTCCGACTTTGATAAAGGTCGGATTGTAGCCTGTCGCGATTGCGGTTTATCGTATCGCGACATTGCTGCTCGTGTTGGTCGAGATGCAATGGAGAATATGGAATAGGTGGGTTCAGGAGGGTAATACGGAACGCCGTGCTCGATCCCAACGGCCTCGTATCACTAACAGTCGAGATGACAGGCATCTTATCCGCATGGCTGTATCGGATCGTGCAGCCACGTCTCGATCCCTGAGTCAACAGATGGGGACGTTTGCAAGACAACAACCATCTGCACGAACAGCAGCATGCAGCAGCATGGACTATCAGTTCGGAGACCGTGACTGCGGTTACCCTTGACGCTGCATCACAGACAGGAGCGCCTGCGATGGTGTACTCAAAGACGAACCCGGATGCACGAATGGCAAAACGTCATTTATTCGGATGAATCCGTGTTCTGTTTACAGTATCATGATTATCGCATTCGTGTTTGGCGACATCACGGTGAACGCACATTGGAAGCGTGTACTCGTCATCGCCATACTGACGTATCACCCGGCGTGATGGTATGGAGTGCCATTGGTTACACGTCTCGGTCATCTCTTGTTCGCAGTGACGGCACTTTGGACAGTGGACGTTACATTTCAGATGTGTTACGACCCGTGGCTCTACCCTTCATTCGATCCCTGCGAAACCCTACATTTCAGCAGGATAATGCACGACTGCGTGTTGCAGGTCCTGTACGGGCCTTTCTGGATACAGAAAATGTTCAACTGGTGCCCTGGCGAGCACATTCCCCAGATCTCTCACCAACTGGAAACGTCTGGTCAATGGTGGCCGAGCAACTGGCTCGTCACAATACGCCAGTCACTATTCCTGATGAACTGTGGTATCGTGCTGAAGCTGCATGGGCAGCTGTACCTGTACACGCCATCCAAGCTCTGTTTGACTCAATGCCCAGGCGTATCAAGGCCGTTATTACGGCCAGAGGTGGTTGTTCTGGGTACTGATTTCTCAGGATCTATGCACCCAAATTGCGTGAAAATGTAATAAAAAAAATGGATCAAATGGCTCTGAGCAGTATGGGACTCAACTGCTGTGGTCATCAGTCCCCTAGAACTTATAACTACTTAAACCTAACTAACCTAAGGAGTTCACACACATCCATGCCCGAGGCAGGATTCGAACCTGCGACCGTAGGGGCCACGCGGTTCCAGACCGTAGCGCCTAGAACCGCACGGCCTCTTCGGCCGGCAAAATGTAATCACATGTCAGTTCTAGTATAATATATTTGTCCAATGAATACCCGTTTATCATCTGCATTTCTTCTTGGTGTGGCAATTTTAATGGCCAGTAGTGTATGTGCGTGATCTTGAGGTACCTCTGTGACCTGCAAGATCCTCATACCTGTAGGGAAGAGAATATCTGTGGGACGAGCTAAGACGCTAAATGCGTCCTAGTGCCAGCATCCAGAACATCAAGGAGCAGTTGCAAGATTTTTGGAACACCTTGCCTCATGTGAGTATAGAAAGGCTTCGTAACACCCCAGCCGAATCAGTGCATGTATCCATACCAAAAGGTGTGTGACGTCGTCCTGATAAGTGGCCTATTAATGCCAAATTCTTTGTAAATTTGAGTAGATTTTTTAGTCACTGAAATAACATCACATACCTCTCAGCCCCTGGACCGTCATGTAGGATCCTCCTCCCCTTCTGGGTGCTTCAATTTTTTTGTCACGCATTGTTTACTTGTGTTAGTCACCCTGACAGAACTAGGCATCTCTCACGCGAAGTCTTTGGATAACGCTAAATAAAAAAAAAAATCTTTGACTCAGCGCTAAATCTAAATCTGGCATGCACGGCATGGTGTGATACGAGACGACGGAGAAATTGTCAATCAAGAGTCAATCACAAGGTCAATGACATTCCCCTTACTTAACTACTTTTACATTATAGTTTTACACTGAAATCGCTGTGGCATCGCGCATATTAATAAATTCAAAAGAAGCAGTCGATGTGAATGACTGCGATTTTTTTTTCTACGAGAAGCATAACACATTTTTTGAATAATGGTTCCTGTGCAGAACGTTACTGCTTAATGTATAGACCACGATAATTGAATGGCAAAGCAAAGTGAGAAATTCGCTCCTGTTCCCTTTCCCTTAATCAACTGACCAACGCTACTTCGTGAGGTTGGCCGAGGCAGTGATTTCTCGAAAGGATGGTTAGTTTCCTGGCGACTCCAGTAAACAGCTGTCGAACGAAGCGACGCAGAGTGAATGGGCCACAGACCTGCATTATTCAGCGGCTTCCGGCCGCGCGAACCTCCCACTGCGCCACCTCCACCCCTCACCCCCCCCCCCCCCCCACCCTTACCCCTACGGGCTCAGACGAATTGCAGCCAGTCGGTGGAGAGGAAACCAGGGCATTGGACAAGGGAAGCAATTTAGATCTTTTTTCTGCGCCATACCCCAATACACTACGAGCTTTATTTCTGTTAATTACCACCGATATTTTACGTACATGTGATAAAGTACAGGGTGTTTCAGAAAGATTCACCGATTTCACAAGACTTTATCTTCTACATAAATAAAGAAAGAAACTTGTTGTTCATTCAGCTTATGGATCGAAACGAAATGATTATTTTGGGACCCAGTTATAAGTTTCCTGTTCATGTGGGTGGGGATCTTCGTGGTGCAGCTGGCACGCTCACTCTCTCGTTTATTACGTCGGGTCGAGATGAACATAACACGACAAGTAAAGTCGTTGCGCTCTCCATTTATGCAAGTGAAAATAAAATGGAACTGAGCGACAAGATTTGCATTTCGTCGTTAGTAAGGCACTGTACTCATTAAACCTCAAAACACTCGACTATGGCAGGAGATGTTTAAAGACCCTAACTAGGGAAACCGACAGGTCATTCCCCAGTGCTCATCCAATACGTAGAGGGCATTCAACATAATTGTACACGTACACCATAGAAGCCTATCCTTCGGGCCAGTGGAGAGTTAGCAATTCCTCAGCTGTCTGTTTCGCGTATTTTATGGCCACGTTTGTATTTCAAACCACACAAGATTCAATTACTACACGCCGTTGATAACGGTTATGAAGAACAACGTGTAGAGTATTGTGTACGCGTTCTGGATGTGGAAATGGTAGGTAATTTCGTTTCACATCTATTGTTTAGTGGCAAGTCTGCTTTCCATTTAAATGAAAAACTGAACCTCCGGATCGTGAGAATATGGGAAACACAGCGGCCGCATGCAATGGCCGAGGACGGAGATTCTCTCCTAAGCCTCATGTGTCTAGTGCCGTTTCACGACGGAAGATTTATGGTATGTTCTGTTTTGCGGAAAGGGACCACATACCTGGATATGTTGGCGTTCTGGCGCTTTCCACAGTTGCGAGAACATTCCAGAAATCTGATTTCTCAACAGGACGGAGCACCACCGCAGTGACACTTGCATGTAAGAGTATTCTTTAACACTGAGCTCCTACGAAGTTAAGTATATCACGCTGCACCATTGGCTTCCAAGAGCATCTGATCTCACGGTACGTGAGTTTCTTTTTGTGTGGGGCTTTGTGAAAGACTCCACCTGCGTGCCTTCCTTTTTGTTGAACTGCGATGCCCCAAAACAGGGACGAGTTGGGCGCGACATATCGCGTCTAGACGTTTTTAAGCTGGAGGGTACACTGAACATTTGTGAAGCATAAATAAAATCTTCGATGCTAAACGAAAACAGTACACCAACGTTGTAGATGAATGCACGAAACTATGGTTCTTTTGAAAATAAAAATTTCTTAGCCCTATTCACAAATTAAAATTCACCCCAAATTTTTGCTTTCGTTCGTGTCTTTTGAAATCGGATGTATATTTTCGAAACACTCAGTGCTTACCAAATTGCCGGCCAGTGTGGCCACGCGGTTAAAGGCGCTTCAGTCTGGAACCGCGCGACCGCTACGGTCGCAGGTTCGAATCCTGCCTCGGGCATGGATGTGTGTGATGTCCTTAGGGTAGTTAGGTTTAAGTAGTTCTAAGTTCTAGGGGACTGATGACCTCAGATGTTAAGTCCCATAGTGCTCAGAGCTTACCAAATTTAGCCCGCCCGGTTATCCGTGAGGTCTAACGCACGGCTTTCCGGACTGGGAAGGTGCGCCTGGTCCCCGGCACGAATCCGCCCGGCGGACTTACGTCGAGGTCCGGTGAGCCGACCAGTCTGTGGATAGATTTTAAACGGTTTTCCATCTGCCTCAGCGAATGCGGGCTGGTTCCACTTATTCCGCCTCAGCTACGCTATGTCGGCAATTGCTGCGCGCCAGCCGGAGTGGCCGAGCGGTTCTAGGCGCTTCAGTCTGGAACTGCGTGACCGTTGCGGTCGCGGGTTCGAATCCTGCCTCGGGCATGGATGTGTGTGATGTTCTTAGGTTAGTTGGGTTTAAGTAGTTCTAAGTTCTAGGGGACTCATGACCTCAGATGTTAAGTCCCATAGTGCTCAGAGCCTTTTGAACCATTTGATTGCTGCGCAAACATGGTCTCCACATACGTGTACACCACCATTGCTGTACCACGCAAACATAGACTTTACACTCGTTAGGTGTGAGAGGTTCCCTGGGTGGGTCCACCGGGGGCCGAACCGTACAATAATCCTGAAAGAGTGGTTCAGTGTGGGGCGGCGGAGGGGTGAAGTGGACTGCGGTAGTCGTCGGGGGCTTGCGGACCACTGCGGCTGCGGCGGGGACGGAGCCTCCCCCTCGTTTCTAGGCCCGCGGTTAACATACAATACAATACAGTACAATACCTGTCAAATTTGGTAGCGACATATTTATTGCCGTCTACGTGGGTCTACTCCGAACAGCTTAGGGTGAAATTCGGCTGCACATTGCAACAGCAGTGAGAGCAGACATATTCTTGAAAAAAGGCTGGTGCGAATTTGACTAAGGTCTCTATGTCCGTCGTACATCCGACGGAGGACACACTGTACATTTGGGAAAGATAAGTGAAAACATTGATTCTAAACGTGATTGTAAAAAGGGCCTCCAGGTTTTAAGTGTAGTCATATAAAAAATACGTAAAATAGAACTATTCTTTTGAAAAATACTGCCTCGCGGGATTAGCCGAGCGGTCTTAGGCGCTGCAGTCATGGACTGTGCGGCTGGTCTCGGCGGAGGTTCGAGTCCTCCCTCGGGCGTGGGTGTGTGTGTGTTTGTCCTTAGGATAATTTAGGTTAAGGTAAGCTTAGGGACTGATGACCTTAGCAGTTAAGTCGCATAAGATTTCACATAGACAAATTTAACATTTTTGAAAAATACTCCAGGTTTACATTTTCTTTCGTGTAGATCATGAAGCCTTGTGAAATCAGATGATTCTTTTTGAAGTACTCTATATTTTACGTCTACCTACAAAATAGACTACCTATTTAAAGTGCAGGCCTATTCTGGAGGTTATTTTTTGAGAATTGTCAGACATTGCTCTAGCGGTAGCAAAGAACAGATAAATATTAGAAAATTGTAGACCTGGACATCAGAAAGACTCGTGAATGAAGAGAATCTTCTAAACGCGAGCACGGTAGTGCAGCCGCTCTTGTACTGTTCCGTGCCGAACGACACGTGGCCCTTGCCCCGCGCCGTAACGTGCGACGTCACTGCTATACAGGGATCGCCCTTTGCGCGGCGGCTCACGTACCTCGCAGCCTCGTTACAGGGTTGACGTTTCACCCACCTAACGATGAACGCTGCTGTAGCCTCATGTCTTGTTATCGTACGTCATGCCGTAAGCTACAACAACGACTGACATCCATACACCAGTCATGTAACGACGTCAGTTAACAGGTAACTCTAGAGCGTAAACATATAAAAAACTAATATGACGAAAGTGAACGAAATTCCTCTGTTGAGTTAATAATCACCGCCGTTGTATCTGCATTGTGTCTTTGGAATCTATCTCGCTTTCTCATTGATCCCTCCACTTTACTGGAGAGTGCAAGACGCTTTGCTATTCGTCGGTTGGTGTAGTCTACCTGTGTTGACTGTCAAAGACAAGAACTTCTGGATTGTTTGTCTGAATCATGTTCTTCTTCGAACTGCTTCTTCGATAGTGACGTTTAGATTCATCTGCTGCGAACCTCTTCAGGACTCTGCTGGTGAATCCGGTTGGATAAACACTCGAGTTCAAAGAGGGACAGCTGTGCAAGCCTGTAGACTTGTAGGTGTCGATTTTCTTTGTGGCAGTGTACTATTACATAGCGCCACTGGTTCAGATCCGATCCAACTGTCTCGGTGGGCAAATCAGAGGAAACTCAAAGCAACGGCTGAATAACAGCCGAGCATAGCACTTTGAAGGTGTGGCGGTGGAACTTTAACTTCCGTGCCACCCTCCGACAGTGGAAGCACAGAGGAAGGGTGCTGTAATGCGCTAACTCTATGGTGAAGGAAAAAAATTGCCTGGACGAGAACAGGCCACTGCTAGTGAGTGTACGAAACGGAGAGAAAAACGTGGTCGTATTGAGCCTCTCGTCAGTCATAGCCCGAATCCGAGTCCTCCAGAATGGTGAGCGGAACGGGGTGTCAGTGCCAGCGCCGTGGAACTGTGGTGCCAATGATGAAATCTTCTCGGGCCTCCATCTGGGTAGCTGCGTCGAAAATCCGCGACGTTTCGATGAGTGTCATTCGCATCAGCTTCTGGCGATGATGAGAATGACACTCATTGAAACGTCGCGGATTTTCGACGCAGCTATCCGGATGGAAGCCCGAGAAGATTTCATCAGCAGTATACACCGAAAAAGCCTACATTCACATATGGTGCCGATGGTTTGTAGTCCAGCGGAGGGCGTCCGCTTTACTGTATAGTTGGCGAGCCTTATGGCGAATGGTCGTCTTGAGAAGGGCCGTATTTGTCTCCGCATGCAGAGTGACAACCCTGGTGAGCGGAGGGGCGTGAAGACTCCACCTGAGAACTTTATTGTGTAGGCGCTGGAGCGTCAGCATCCGGGACTTACTGATCGTGGCCCACGCAGAGGAACCATATGTTAGTGAGGGTAGGACAACGGAGTGATACAGCCGGAGCTTGGTATCTAAATTCAGCTCTCGGCTGGAGAAGAGCGGGTACAATGCCTTTGTTAACTTTAACCATTTATGGGTGATGTGTTCTGCGTGGCGGTGGGAGAAGAATTTCTTATTCAGGTGTCGACTGTCCTTTGTTCAGTTATGTATGGAAATAACCTAAAGAAATAGCGAGCTCGTACACAGTCGGTAGTCGTGTGACTAGCCTGCCGAAAAGCTTGAGGTTTAAGTTCAATAAGTAATGCAACACGTTTCTTTCTTAGCCAGTTTCAGCTGAAAAACTGCAGAATTTGTTGTGTGACATCGTGGAATATTCGTGCTTCGGTCCCTGTAGTTTCATGAAGTTCCGATCGGTGGCGGCGCTATACATAGCCTTCAAAATGGCGTCCGTAACGGAGGTGCGTTCCAAGCCCAGAGCTGTCATCGAGCTTCTGTTGGTGGAGCTTCTGTTGGTTCTCCATGACAACGCAAGGCATCACACAAGTCTGCGCATCTGAGACGAGCTCTCCAAATTTTTTGGATTACTCTTCCCTATCCACCACAAAGCCAGAATCTCGCACTTTCCGACTTCCATCTCCTTGGCGCAATGAAGGATGCACTCCACGAGAAGCGATACATGGATGATGGGAAGATTATTGATGCAGCAAGATGTTGGCTCCGACGTCGACCAGTAGAAGTGGTACCATGCAGGCATACAGGGCCACCCAGTAAGACGGCGCAAAGTTGTCGCATTGAACGGAGATTACATTGAAAAATAGGATTTCGTAGCCAGAAGAGTGGAGAATGATAGTCTATTGGAATCCTGAAAAAAAAAACCAACCTGCTTTCAGGAAAAAATGTGTTGCATTACTTATTGCACGCACCTCGTATTAACCCTTGAGCTTAATGTACCCCCCCCCCCCCTCGCACCTGCCCCCTGCCCCTCCACCCCTTCTCCCCGCAGCACAAGCTCTTAAGGAGTGCTCTGTATGCGTGATTCTAATACTCTCAGCAACTAGATATTTTCATATTTCTTTCTTTTTCACGTTAAACAATGATTAACGAGCTAGATATTAGTTCAGTTCAGTGACATACTATTTTAAATGAGTATTTACTGGGTAGAAATTAAGGACCAGTTTTGGATTCTGGCCTTAAAATAGCTTCATTTGAATGAAATAACTTTTCGCTTAGTCGTTTTAACATTGTAATCAAGATGCAGCTAAATTTGTAACGTTAGTAGCTGGAGTATTCTGATTATTTAGGTTGTGTTGTAACCGGACGTAAGTAACTGTCGTAACTTGTTCAATAATTAATTTTTATCACCTATAGTTACACATATTTGTTTTCACCGGTAGCACAACGTGTTTCAGTAATGTATTCCCAATTTCGAATGAAGTGATATGTTGGTTTACATAGGTATTGCAGTTAATATCTGAGTGTGCGCTGTTGTGCCTCTGTTTCTGTGCAGTCATCAAATGGTTCAAATGGCTCTGAGCACTATGGGACTTAGCATCTGAGGTCATCAGTCCCCTAGAACTTAGAACTACTTAAACCTAACTAACCTAAGGACATCACACACATCCATGCCCGAGGCAGGATTCGAACCTGCGACCGTAGCGGTCGCGCGGTTCCAGACTGAAGCGCCTAGAACCGCGTGGCCACACTGGCCGGCTGTGCAGTCATTGTTTTATGGTCTTCAGGCATTGTGCCTCCTTCAATACTCAGAAATTCGTTATTTTGTCGTGATTTCCTCAAATTCCTCGAGATGGATGCTGGGACGCTGTTTCATTCATCTCTAATGATCTCGGAAATACGCTGCTAGTAGAAAAGAGAGGATTATCGTATATACAGACAGGAAATATCGTAATTTTATGTTCCACTTTCACTGTGTATTTATGTTGCGTACCGAAAAGTAGCAGCTGCTGCATAATATAATAATTCTACTTTCAACTGTCCTTTCCTGCTTATGATGAATGTATCACATTATCTTCATGGTAATTGGAATACAGTAATTTTCCGTAAGCCATTACAAGGAGTTTGTCAACATTACAATTTTTATTTGATATATGTACCAAGAACGGTGCATAATCGTGGATGCTAAATAAATTAGATTGATCTTTTATCGAGGCGTTGCGGAGCTATATCTTTTTGTTGAATTTCTAGTAGAAGATTTTGCACTGTCATTACGATTACGTTCAGGATCTTTTATAATTGTTCCACTGGTATTAAGTTTAAAGCCATATCCAGATAAACCCTTACCAGGAACCCTACCAATTTCTTCAGTCATTTTAAGTCAACGTTGACTTACATGTAGTTCAGCAATAGTATTTTTCTCGTGAATTTATATTCAAAGGAAACTGATCCACGTCAATTTCATTTAGTGTAGTAACTATAATACGCGTTGATTCACTAATGTCTGTTAGTTGTAGCTGGGGGCTTTCATCTTCAGCGGTATCCTTCCCCGTTGTAACAAGTCGTAACAGTAGCGGACGATGCTTTGTTCTTCAACAATCGGTTAGCTTTCGAGGTTCTTACCCTCATTTACTAACTGTGTCATTCACAGACGACATCCGCACTACGTGGCGGAAGCATAACAGAGTTATGCTTGTAAATCTGCATCTACCTTAAGCAAGACGCGAAACAAATGAGAAATAAATAGCAACATATTTCGTAGCTATCCAGTTACAGAGAGCATCGATTATCTGAACAGCGATTACCTGAAACAACAGCTGATGTTTCGCTGGGCAGGTCGGATCGTGCTGTAGTGACTTTTGCAGTAGCGGGTAAACAATAACGTCTTGTTCTTAATGTTTTCAGTAAACCTAAAATAATAAACCAGTTGACATGTGCTATTGGGTCCGGGTTAGCTCGGAAATATGGCGTGGGAAATGCAAAAATATCGGACGTTAACACTTCAGAGTGCCAACATCGAAGATAGAGTAATATTACGGGTATGGCAATCTAAGTATTAAAAGAACAGTGCTGCCATTACAAACTATATGAGTCTACTTCCCCGTAAAGATGGAAGCTCGCACAGAAAAACGATAAAAATGGCAGAAAACCACCAGGTAGTTACTGAGCAAGGCTCCTTCCTGCAGATGAATTGCTGCATCTGAAGAGCCACCAGTCAACCGATTTCTGTCCGAACTTGCTGAGCCGATTAACAAATCTTCAGCATTTGGAACATGGGATCAGGAAAATATCCAAGACTGTCTCGAAAGCCATGTTGATAATCCCGGCTATGATGTACTGACGCACAATGTAATAACTACAAGTGCCATCAGCTACCAAGATCTCTGTGACGATGAACAGGAACGTAGCGACGACAACGGTGCTAAAAAAGGGACCATCCAGTGAGAAAGTTTTGGCTACCTTGAGGCGGTCATGATGTGGTAAGAACAAAAAAAAATGTGGTGCTACCAATTACTGTCTGGAATAAAAACAAGTCTCAACTCTGAAGGGAAAAGGGAAATTTGGGCTTATTTTCCTACTTTAATGGTCTTTTTCAACTTTTCAATCTAAGCTATATAGTCAACACTCCGTATTTTTTGTAAGAGGTATATTACAAAAAATATATTTATGGTAGTGTGTTTATTCAGCGTTTTATCTTCAAATAACCACCAGCGCAATATTTTTCCAAAAACTCATTTATCCAAACATCTTCTCGTTTACAGTTATTTAAGATAATCGACGGTCCACTGTAAACAAAAAACTGTCAGTAAAACAGATGAACAGCAGTACCATTAACAAAAAAAAAAAAGTGAAGCGTTCTAAGAAGCTACAGACTCGACACAGTGTACACAGATAGCTGACGAACAAACACAAGTAGTTTCCTATACGACCTTGCCATGGGAATATGGAGGGCGTTTCTTATTTTTCACAACGTATGGTCAATAAATTAAATCATGTTTGCAATATCGCGCTAAGCATGGCAAATTTCTGCACATATGCAAAAGTAATTTCCTATAAGCCATTCACGACAATAGATAACTGAACTGCTGGATAATTAATAGTCGAGTACAATATATACTCTCCGTTTGCGATGCAATTAGCAGGGATAGCAACTGTTGATCAAGACAGAAACTTCTTAGCATGGTTTTACACTCTGCATAATAATATCCTCTTCCTTATACATGAAATCTGCATTGGGAGCAGAAAATATGCCTTAGCGTGAGGGCGAGACTAGCCAAGACAGGGATGTTTATCTGCAAGTGTTTCGTGTCGAGAGCGGATTTTGTTTTGGTTACACGCTATATTTTTTATCTTTGCCGCAGCGCTGCCCTATCTGCAAGAACAGCTGAACCAAAGACATTCGATAGTCCATGCAGCGCAGTAGGGCACGATAAATACACTAAAAAGCATGCATACAATATTCGTTAATCTCTTTGCTGAAATACTGCAAGACATAGCTGAATCTATAAAGACTAAATACCTTCGGATTATTAGAAACTATAAGTTCGTTTCACTGAAATAACGAATAACATTTTCAAAAGTTACACGTTTAAAAAATTCGGGTTTCGTCTGATTTTTCGGAAGCGTCTTTGTGTTTAAGACTGTAGGTCACTGTCATACGGTTCTGACAACGTTGCATTTATTATCTTATACTGTTAGTTCCTCAGACCAATAGTGTGGAGGTTCTGGACAATACAGAACATGTCAGATCAATAAAAGTTCATAATTCAGATTTACAAAAGAACAACTACGCCGATATCCTGAATACACATTCTAAGCGAGATGATGCGCAAGGATGTAAGAAATATATACACTCCTGGAAATTGAAATAAGAACACCGTGAATTCATTGTCCCAGGAAGGGGAAACTTTATTGACACATTCCTGGGGTCAGATACATCACATGATCACACTGACAGAACCACAGGCACATAGACACAGGCAACAGAGAATGCACAATGTCGGCACTAGTACAGTGTATATCCACCTTTCGCTGCAATGCAGGCTGCTATTCTCCCATGGAGACGATCGTAGAGATGCTGGATGTAGTCCTGTGGAACGGCTTGCCATGCCATTTCCACCTGGCGCCTCAGTTGGACCAGCGTTCGTGCTGGACGTGCAGACCGCGTGAGACGACGCTTCATCCAGTCCCAAACATGCTCAATGGGGGACAGATCCGGAGATCTTGCTGGCCAGGGTAGTTGACTTACACCTTCTAGAGCACGTTGGGTGGCACGGGATACATGCGGACGTGCATTGTCCTGTTGGAACAGCAAGTTCCCTTGCCGGTCTAGGAATGGTAGAACGATGGGTTCGATGACGGTTTGGATGTACCGTGCACTATTCAGTGTCCCCTCGACGATCACCAGTGGTGTACGGCCAGTGTAGGAGATCGCTCCCCACACCATGATGCCGGGTGTTGGCCCTGTGTGCCTCGGTCGTATGCAGTCCTGATTGTGGCGCTCACCTGCACGGCGCCAAACACGCATACGACCATCATTGGCACCAAGGCAGAAGCGACTCTCATCGCTGAAGACGACACGTCTCCATTCGTCCCTCCATTCACGCCTGTCGCGACACCACTGGAGGCGGGCTGCACGATGTTGGGGGGTGAGCGGAAGACGGCCTAACGGTGTGCGGGACCGTAGCCCAGCTTCATGGAGACGGTTGCGAATGGTCCTCGCCGATACCCCAGGAGCAACAGTGTCCCTAATTTGCTGGGAAGTGGCGGTGCGGTCCCCTACGGCACTGCGTAGGATCCTACGGTCTTGGCGTGCATCCGTGCGTCGCTGCGGTCCGATCCCAGGTCGACGGGCACGTGCACCTTCCGCCGACCACTGGCGACAACATCGATGTACTGTGGAGACCTCACGCCCCACGTGTTGAGCAATTCGGCGGTACGTCCACCCGGCCTCCCGCATGCCCACTATACGCCCTCGCTCAAAGTCCGTCAACTGCACATACGGTTCACGTCCACGCTGTTGCGGCATGCTACCAGTGTTAAAGACTGCGATGGAGCTCCGTATGCCACGGAAAACTGGCTGACACTGACGGCGGCGGTGCACAAATGCTGCGCAGCTAGCGCCATTCGACGGCCAACACCGCGGTTCCTGGTGTGTCCGCTGTGCCGTGCGTGTGATCATTGCTTGTACAGCCCTCTCGCAGTGTCCGGAGCAAGTATGGTGGGTCTGACACACCGGTGTCAATGTGTTCTTTTTTTCCATTTCCAGGAGTGTATATTAATTAAAGCACTTAGCACTAAAATACCCCTTCATATGTATGCTTTTCAATGAGTTAATTACAAGGCTACTGTAGCTTAATATCATACAAAACAAGATTTTCCAAGGCTTACTTAAACTGAATGGGTTACTGCAATGAAGCTGTGGCGAAGTCAAGTATTAGATACGATTTTTGTTATGCCACATTTTTAACAACAGGTACAACAACTGTTTTTGCTATGAAATTCATCAGTGGAATAGCAACAGTCAGCCAAAAATAAATTCGTTAGGATGGTCTTGTACTGTAGTTCAGTAAGAGCTAAACTTTTTATGGACTTATGGTTCGCAACCTACGTTGAACGGTGGATCACCCTATAACTGGCTCGGTAGCTCAGTGCGAAAATCAAAGAACGTCAATGACATGCCAGCTTCAATAGGACAATGCTTAGTTAAGTAGTGTAATGTTCAAACCAACCTTCTAATTGATAGCAGTTTTAGTTTTATTTATTGAAAACATATGTTTTTGTACAATGGATACCATACTGGACCGAAGTAAGTAACTAAGATTTTATGTATGAGGTTGTCAATAAGTATCCGCAATCAATTTTTATAATTTATTGCAACAAGAGTACACAATCTTTAATAACGTAAGTTTTCAACACAGTCATCTGCTTTTAAATGAACTTGGCCACCGTTGCAGAAACTGTCGGATATCTTCAGTAAAAAAGAGCAGCAAGCTACGCGAGGACCAATTACTTCAGCTATTGATCGGAGCCAAATCGTCGGCGTCTTAAGTATTTTTATGTGGACAACACAGACGAGGCGGGATCGGGACTGTATGAAGGATGCTCCAACACCTCGAAACGCAGAGTCTGAAGAATTTCAGTGGTGTGGCGTGCGGTATGCGGACGTGCATTGCCATCCAACAAAAGAACTTTTCGACAAGCGACCTCTGTGTTTATTGCGAATTGCAGGTTTTTTAACAGCATATCCCTGTAACGGAAACATTTTACTCTGACCCCTTTCCCAGATAAAGTTCCACAGTTGGCCCTTGTGAATCCAAAATAACTGTGAGCATAACTTTTCCTGTGGAAGTTGACTAGTGAATTTCTTTTTGACTGTAAATTTTGGTACATTCATTCCATGCTCTGGCGTTTCCTCTCTGGTACGAAGTGGCGAATCCATTTTTGACGATTGGTTTCAGAAACGTTTCACCTGTTTAGTATGACTGAAAGAATTTCACCCGGTTACGCTCGTGCTCATTATCGAGTTGTTTTGCAATCCATCTCGCTCAGATTTTGTGAAAGTTAAACCTTTTATTCATGATTTCAGATGCAGAACGATGACCAGTCTGCATATTGTTTGCATGTATATAATCAGCAGTCACTCGTCTATTATTCGGAATCAGGGCACGGACTTGTTCGATATTAGGATCAGTTGTGGCTGTAACTGGATGCCCCACTCTTTCCTCATCCTTCACTCTCGTTCGAACACTTTTGAACTGTTCAGTCCACTGGCATAAACTGCGCTGTGACAAAAAATTGTCCCCGTATTGTACCGAAAGTCGTCTATGAATTGCAGCTCCAGGTACTCAACTGCCGACAGCGGTGCCAGCTGGCGGCCGGTGAGCACACAAAGCCGTAAAGCCAATCTGAAGACAATTAGAGCAAAACTGCAGATATTTTTGACTGATTTCGTCTATTGTTCCTACTCGTGATACTAATTCTGTGAGCTGAGCTGCTCGTTTGAACGAGATATATTACGTATGACAAATTTCATTAAGATGTAAATACACTGAGAAGCCGCAATCGGTTACCCACTTCTCTGAAGGTTTATACAAGATGTTGTTTGGATGATTATACAATTGCAGCAAAGATGGTGCTCCACAGCGACCTCGACATTCCAAGACAAAACACAGGGTGCTGGTCACCAAAAATGGAACGCCATGAAAGATAGCAAATGACGAAATTTAACGTTTCGATGTTGATAGTATAGTGTGAAGTTTAAGTTTGAAGGCGATTCTGCTGTATAAAAGGGGTAGAAATTAGTACACAAAGTTTCCGCTTTTAGTAGCAGTGATAGCTTCCACCCAGCTGGGAACAGAGCCAAACTATCTTGGATAGCAGATACGGGTGCGTCATTCCATTCTGCTTTAACTTTGTGCCAGAGTGCACAATT
Source organism: Schistocerca cancellata (assembly GCF_023864275.1). Classification (NCBI taxonomy): domain Eukaryota; kingdom Metazoa; phylum Arthropoda; class Insecta; order Orthoptera; family Acrididae; genus Schistocerca; species Schistocerca cancellata. The sequence goes on from NC_064631.1 coordinate 396,755,862, forward strand.
GTACATGCTGTCGAAAGGGGCGAGCCAGTCTCTCTGCAACCCACGTCTACTGGCTTTGAACCATGTCTACTTCTTTTCAAAGGGTGAGAGATCAGGATAATTAACTTGCCAGGGAAATTGTTCAATACAGTTCCCCACAGTCGTTTAATGAACAAAGTAAGAGCATATGGGCTATCAGACCAATTGTGTGACTGGATTGAAGATTTCCCAGATAACAGAACGCAGCATGTCATTCTCAATGGAGAGAAGTCTTCCGAAGTAAGAGTGATTTCAGGTGTGCCGCAGGGGAGTGTCGTAGGGCCGTTGCTATTCACAATATACGTAAATGACCTTGTGGATAATATCGGAAGTTCACTGAGGCTTTTTGCAGATGATGCTGTGGTATATCGAGGGGTTGTAACAATGGAAAATTGTACTGAAATGCAGGAGAATCTGCAGCGAACTGACGCATGGTGCAGGGAATGACAATTGAATCTCAATGTAGACAAGTGTAATGTGCTGCGAATACATAGAAAGAAAGATCACTTATCATTTAGCTACAATATAGCAGGTCAGCAACTGGAAGCAGTTAATTCCATAAATTATCTGGGAGTACGCATTAGGAGTGATCTAAAATGGAATATCATATAAAGTTGATCGTCGGTAAAGCAGATGCCAGACTGAGATTCATTGGAAGAATCCTAAGGAAATGCAATCCGAAAACAAAGGAAGTAGGTTACTGTGCACTTGTTCGCCCACTGCTTCAATACTGCTCCCCAGTGTGGCATCCGTACCAGAAAGGGTTGGTAGAAGAGATAGAGAAGATCCAACAGAGAGCAGCGCGCTTCGTTACAGGATCATTTAGTAATCGCGAAAGCGTTACGGAGATGATAGATAAACTCCAGTGGAAGACTCTGCAGGAGAGACGCTCAGTAGCTCGGTACGGGCTTTTGTTGAAGATTCGAGAACATACCTTCACCGAGGAGTCAAGCAGTATATTGCTCCCTCCTACGTATATCTCGCGAAGAGACCATGAGGATAAAATCAGAGAGATCAGAGCACACACAGAGGCATACCGACAATCTTTCTTTCCACGAACAATACGAGACTGTAATAGAAGGGAGAACAGATAGAGGTACTCAAGGTACCCTCCGCCACACACCGTCAGGTGGCTTGCGGAGTATGGATGTAGATGTAGATGTAGATGTAGAGAGTCGAACACATTCCGTATCGAGGTAACTCTGGTCTTGCGTTATCTTGTTGAAAGCTAATGTCACGGAGACATCGAAGACAAGAGGCAGCCTCTGACCATAACACTTCCGAAATGTAATGACTACTGTCCAAATTACCAGCGACGTACATTAGAGGAAATCATATTGTGGGCCCCTTGTCAGCATGCCTTACTCCTCTTTCGTGTCAAGGCAAGCCGCAGTAATGATGGCCATGCTGACAGTCCTTGGTACTCTAGACACTACCCACTGTCACTCTGTCCATGTGGATGTCTTGCAGTTAACAAGTTCATTTCCAGACATACATGATATAAGGGTACGACCCTGTAGAGTGGAACGAACAATATGAAGGGGTTGGACAAAAATATGGAAACACCGCGAGAAAAGCATACTTGAAGATAAATGCAGATACTAGCGAAGCCTGCAGCTTGCGCGCTATTCTATTGGACCACCTCAGGCACATGTGCGATGTCCTCAATACTTTGCAAGTGTCAGTAGCGGTCACAACAGTGTTCTGTGTAGCTGAGAGTGCATTATATCGAAGCGTGGGGAAATTCGAACACGGGAAAATGATTGGTGATCTAATGGTGCGTTCTTCCTTAACCAACGGATTTGAAGCGTTTGGTCTTTCAAGAGGCATCACACCGTAGGTTTATGCCATGTACAGGGAAAGCGGAGAAACATGATCCGCTAATTCACAAAGCTGGCGAAAGTGTGTGTTGAGTGATCGTGAAAGACGATCATTGAAAACTATGACGGAAAATAAGGGGACAATAGCTGCAGAAGTCACTGCAGAACTGGATGTTGCACACACAAACCCCGTCAGCACCAAAACGGCACATAAGCAGCCGAGCGGTTCTAGGCGCTACAGTTCGGAGCTGCGCGACCGCTACAGTCGCAGGTTCGAATCCTGCCTCGGGCATGGATGTGTATGATGTCCTTAGGTTAGTTAGGTTTAAGTAGTTCTAAGTTCTAGGGGACTGATGACCTCAGAAGTTAAGTCCCATAGTGCTCAGAGCCAAGCAGGGAATTGCAGGGCAGGGTGGAACTCCAAAACTACTCATCAGTTACACACGGAAACGTATAGCTGAAACCATAAAACTTGGGCTAACGGAAGAGATTCATTTCGTCGAATGAGCCTTGTGGTACACTGTTTCCAACTTGTGGC